>NW_006921825.1:3064225-3081000 GCF_000298275.1 Orycteropus afer afer | reverse complement strand
AGCAACAAATTCGTATTTGCTGATAATTACATATCTGGCAAGGGACTTATATCTAAGATTGGGAAAACTCCAACACCTCAACACCAAAGGAATTAACAATCCAATTGAAAAATGGGCAGAAGACATGAATAGACACTTCACCAAGGAGGATATTCAGGTGGACAGGTGAAGAGATGCTCACAGTCATTGGCCTTCACAGAGATGTAAATCAAAACAACAATGAGATACACCATCTCACCCCAGCACTGATGGCAAGGTTCAATGAGGCAGAAAATAACAAATGGTGGTGGGGATGTGGAGAGATTGGAACTCTCATACACTGCTTGTGTGAATGGTGAAGTGACACAACCACTGTGGAAAGCAATATGGCGATTCCTTAGAAATTTGGCATTGGAGATACCATTTGTTCTAGCAATCCCATTACTAGGTATATATCCTAGAGAGGTGAGAGCCAGGATAGGAACAGATACATGCACGCTCATGTTCATCACAGCACTATTTACAATACCAAAAAGATAGAAACAACCTACATGCCCATCAGCAGAAGAGTAGATGACCAAACTATGGTACATACACATACTGGAATGCTATGCAACACTAAAGAATTAGTAGAATTAGTGTTTTGTAGAGTCTGCAAAACACCACATAATATGGATGAACTTGGAGGACATTATGCTGAGTGAAATAAGTCAATCATAGAAGGACAAATATAGTATTAGTTCATTGTTGTGGAGGGTCAAGGAAAGGTATATATATGGAGGGAAACTTTCTTTGTTGGTTGCCAGGGGTGGGAGGGGCGAGAAGTGAACACTGCAAAAAAAAAAATGCATTGACCCATGTCACTTTAGTTTTGTGTATTTCACTGTACTTAAATTATATTTCAGTAAAATGCATTAAAAAAAGAATCAAAATGTTAAGTAAATTTTTAAAATAATAAAAAAAGAACATCATACAAGAAGAAACCAAAAAGTCATTTAAAAGACAGGAAACCAAAAGAAGACCAAAATGGATGTCAGAAGAGACTATACAACTTGCTCTTGAATGGAGAGTAGCTAAAGCAAATGGAAGAAATGTTGAAATAAAAAAGCTGAACAGAAGATTTCAAAGGGTAGCTTGAGAGGAAAAGTATAGTATTATGATGAAATGTACAAAAAACTGGAGTGGGAAAAGCAAATGCGAAGGACACACTCAGCATTTCTCAAGTTGAAAGAACTGGGGAAAAAAATCATGCCTCAAGTTGCAGTATTGAATGACTCTATGGGCAAAATATTGAAAGATACAGAACCATCAAAAGAAGATGGAAGGAATACACAGTCATTGTACCAAAAAGCATTGGTTGATGCTCAGCCATTTCAGGAGGTAGTATATGATCGAGAACCAATGACACTGAAGGAAGAAGTCCAAACTGTGCTAAAGGAATTGGCAAGAACAAGGCTCCAGATATTGACAGACTACCCATTGAGATGTTTCAACAAATGGATGCAGCTCCAGAGGCACATCCAGAATGCCAAGAAATTTGGAAGAAAGCTACCTGGTCAACCAAGTGGAAGAGATCCATATCTGTGCCCATTCAAACAAAAAGGTGATCCAACAGATTGTGGAAATTATTGAACAATATAATTAATTTAATATGCAAATAAAAGTTCACTGACAATAATTCAAAAATCGTTGCAGTAGTACATGGACAGGGAACTGCCAGAAATTCAAGTCAGATTCAGAAGGGGATGTGGAACAAGGGATATCATTGCTGATGTCAGATGGATCTTTACTGAAAGCAAAGAATACTGGAAAGATGTTTGCCTGCATTTTATTGATGATACAAAAGCATTCTATTGTGTGGATCATAACAGATTATGGGTAACACTGAGACTAATAGGAATTCCAGAACACTTCATTGTACTCATGAGGAATCTGGACATAGACCAAGAGGATGTCATTCAAACAGAACAAGGGGACACTATGTTTTAAAATCAGAAAGGGTGTGTGTCTGGGTTTTACCCTTTCACCATAGTAATTCAATCTGTATGCTCAACAAATAATCTGAGAAGCTGGACTATATGAAGGTGAACACAGCATCAGAACTGGAGGAAGGGAAGACTCATTAATTACCTGCAATATGCAGATGGCACAACCTTGCTTGCTGAAAGTGAACAAGACTTGAAGCACTTACTGATGAAGATCAAAGACTACAGTCCAGATGGATTACACTTTAACATAAAGAAAACAAAAATCTTCACTATTGGTCCAATAATTAACACCATAATAAATGGAGAAAAGATTGACAGTGTCAAACATTTCATTTTATTTGGATCCACAACCAACACCCACCATGGAAGCAGCAGTCAAGAAATTAGACGTTGTATTGCACTGGGCAACTCTGCTGCAAAAGAGCTCTTTAAAGTGCACCTAACCCAAGCCATGGTATTTGCAATAGCCTCATATGCATGTGAGAGCTGGACAATGAATAAGGAAGACTGCAGAATTGATGCATTTGAATTGTGGTTTTGGTGAAGAATATTGAATGTACCATGGTCTGCCAGAAGAAAGAACAAATCTGTCTTGGAGGAAGCACACCCAGACTGCTCCTTAGAAGCAAGAATGGCCAAACTTCTTTTATGCTTTGGTCATGTTGTCAGACTGGACCAATACCTGGAGATGGATATTATGCTTGGTAAAGTAGAGAGTCATTGAAAAAGAGGAAGACCCTCAACAATATGAATTGACTTGGGCAATCTACTTTCATAGAGATTTACCACCTAGGAAACCTAATACGGGTCACTGTGAATCAAAATTGACTTGACAGCAGTGGGTTTGATTTGGTTTCTTTTTAGTGGCTGTAACAATGAGCTCAAGCATGGCAACGATTCCGAGAATGGTGCAGGACCAGGCAATGTTTCATTCTGTTGTACATAGGGTCACTGTGTTAGACTACATTCTCTAGAGAAGCAAAACCAGGAAAGATTATATAGAGAAAGAGAGAAAGAGAAACTTCTCTTAGGAAAATGGCTCCCACACTTATAGAAGCTGGCAAGTCCCAGATTCTTGGATCAAATGTCAAGCTGGAGGCTTTTCCCAACTCACGCAGGTACAGGGGCTGACGAGCTCAAGGTTGCAGGCAGTATACTGGCTGTTGACTCCAACGAATGACAAATCCAAGATCTCCAGGCCGAATGGTGGATTGTTCGCTCGCAGACGGTTGTAGCCAGCACAACAGAATCCTGGTCCATAGAAGAGTGTCTCTTTTCCGGATGTCCATAAATATACTGGAAGCAGGCCACACCCCTAGGGAAACTCCCTTTCAATGGATTGGCTGTTCAGAGCATATACATCTGATCCCATCATGGGAACAACCTGCATCACAATTGCTTAAACCACACAGAATTGTGGTCCAGCCAAGTTGACACACAGCTCCAACTATCGCAGTCACTATGAGTTGAAACCAACTCAATAGCACCTAATAACAACAGCAATATTATTTGTTATCATCTTACTTATAGGGTAAGTACTATATACATATGTGTGTGTGTAAATGATAATTATAATATATGTGATATAATGCCTGAGCATGCCTAATATATAAAGCAAAAAATCAAGCCAGTTGCCATGGAATCAATTCTGACTCACAGTGACCCTACAGAATAGAGTAGAGTTGCCCCATAGGGTCTCCAAGGCTTTTATCTTTATGGAGACAGACTGCCACATCTTTCTTCCACGGAATGGCTGGTGGGTTCAAACTTCAGTTAACCACTATACTACCATGGCTTACAGCTAATGTATGGCATGGTTAACATAATATATAATATAATAATAATAATATAAAAAACCAAAACCACTGTCATCAAGTCGATTCCAACTCATAATGATCCCCATTGGGTTTCCAAGGTGGCAAATCTTTACGGAAGTAGATTGCCTCCTCTTGCTTCTATAAAGTGGGTTTGAACTGCCAGTCTTCTGGTTATCATTCAAATGCCTTAGGCACTGTTCTACCAGAACTCCTTATTATAATATTATATTATATAACAATATAATATTATTACTTAATAATATATTACTTAAAGTATCTTTTAAGAGACCAAATGTATAGTCAAAGCTTGATTACCCTTAGGATACTGATAATGTGAAGAGAGTAAAACCCCAAAAACCAAACCCACTGCCATCAAGTCAATTCCGATTCACAACAACTCTGTAGGACAGAGTAGAACTGTCCCATAGAGTTTCCAAGGCCGTAACCTTTATGGAAGCAGACTGCCTCCATCTTTCTCCTGAAGAGCAGGTGGTGGGTTCAAACTGCCAAACTTTTGTTAAACTGTTAAAGCAGCCAAATGCTTTAACCACTACACCACCAGAGCTCCTCTACTATACTATGAAACCATACTATTCCTTTATGGAAACAGTGGTCTTTGAAACATTTAAAGAAATCTCAGAAATGAAGAGCACCTGGCTGGATACACCAGCTAGCTACCTCACAGACAGTATACATAGTGCTTGCTGACTGGTTTTGGAATTAATGCAAGATTCTAGTCCTGGATCTACCAACAACTTGCAGGGTAATTTGGGGCAAGTTATTTGACTTCTCGTAGCTCCTGTTTCATTATTTGAAAAACAAAGGGTTGCTAATCAATGGCACATAGCAACAACAACAACAAAGTCCCTGAGTGGCACAGTTTGGCTACTAATCAAATGTTTGTTGGTTTGAATCCACCCATTGGTGCTGCAGAAGAAAAGCCTGGTAAGCAACTTCCATAAGATTACAGCATTTAAAAGTCTATGGAGTGAAGTTGTATTCTGACACACATGGAGTCTCCAGGAGTTGGAATTGACTCAATAGCAACAAATTTGTTGTTGCTGTTGCAAGGTGTCATTGAGTCAGTTCTCATTCTTAGCAACCCTACGTACAACAGAATGAAACACTGCCCAGTCCTGCACCATCCTCATAATCCTTGCTATGCTTGAGCCCATTGTTGCAGCCACTGTGTCAATCCATTGTGTTGAAGGTCTTCCTCTTTTTCTCTGACCATCCACTGTATCAAGCATGATGTCTTTCTCCAAGGACCCATCCCTTCAGATAATATGACCAAAGTAGGTGAGATGAAGTCTGGCCATTCTTGCATCTAAGGAGCGTTCTGGCTACCCTTCCTCTGGGACAGATTTGTTTGTTCTTCTGACAGCCCATGGGACATTCCATATTCTTTGCCAGCACCACAATTCGAATGCATCCATTCTTTGGTCTTCCTTGTTCATTGTCCAACACACGTAAGAGGAAATTGAAAATGCCATGGCTTGGGTTAAGCACACCTTAGTCTTCAAAGTGACAGCTTTGCTTCTTTACACTTTAAAGTGATCTTTTGCAACACATTTGCTCACTGCAACACAGCATCTGATTACTTGACTGCTCCTTCTGTGGGTGTTGATTGTGAATCCAAGTAATATGAAATCCCTGACAACTTCAGTTTTTTCTCCACTTACTGTGATGTTATTTATTGGACCATTTGTGAGGATTTTTGTTTTCTTTGTGTTAAACATAATCCATACTGAAGACTGTAATCTTTGATCTTCATCAGTAAGTGCTTCAAGTCTTCTTCACTTTCAGCAGGCAAGGTTGTGTCATCTGCATATTGCAGCTTGTTAACGAGTCTTCCTCCAATCCTGATGCCACGTTCTTCTTCATATAATCCAGCTTCTCGGATTATTTGTTCAGCATAGAGATTGAATAAGTATGGTGAAAAGATACAACCCTGACACACCCCCTTCCTGACTTTGAACCATGCAGTATTTATTTGTTCTTTTCGAACAACTACCTCTTAGTCTATGTACAGGTTCCTCATGAGCACAATGAAGTCTTCTGGAATTTCCATTCTTCAAATGTTATCCATGATTTTTTATGGTCCACACAGTCAAATGTCTGTGCACAATCAATCAAACACAGGTAAACATCTTTCTGATATTCATTGCTTTCAGCCAAGATCCATCTGACATCAGCAATGACATCCCTCAATCCTATGTCCTCTTCCAAGTTCCTGGATCAAACATCTAGCTGGAGGCTTTTCCCAACCCACAGCCCATGAAGGAGTATACAATCATACATCTGGTCATTTCTCCTTCCATGCAAAGTGAACGGCCAGATGCACAGCCTGAAGTTCTGCCAGTTGGGAGGATTTCCCTTCACTGCTGTCTTTCAGGAAGGTCCCAGAAAGGAGCTATAGTACCACTTCTGTGCACTTTTGAGTGATGCCTGCATATCATGCAGAACCATCTGTAAACTGGCACAAGTTTTCTCTTCCTCAGTCAACTGATCATAAGGAACTCCCCATGAGGCCATAGATGCAGACTGGGAAAGAGAAGATAATGTGACTGGAGTGGAGACTGTGGGCAGTTGGGCCACTTCCTCATGCAACTTATTTATGCCTTCAGGTCCTGGTCAAACCTGATCTCTTATATACCACCTCCATTTAATGATGGAGTGCTGCTTTGCACATCCAACTTTATGACTCAGTGGGTTAGACAACATTCAGTTTATGATAGGCAGCTCAGGCCTCATGGTGAATAGGTGTCCAGTGGTTAAGTGTTCAGTCTTTACTAAGGCCCAGTAACAAGCCAAAAACTTTTCCTCAAAAGGAGAGTAATTATCTGCAGAGAATGGCAGGGCTTTGCTCCAAAATCCTAAGGGTCCGTTCTGGGATTCACCAATAGAGGCCTGCCAAAGACTCCAAACAGTATCTCTGTCTGCCATTGACACTTTAACATATGGCCCAAGTGGCAGAGTGGATTTCACAGCAGTCTGATTCTGTTGCAGGGCCTTCTGGTATTCTGGACCCCACTCAAACTAATAGCTTTCAAGTCACTTGATAAACAGGCTGAAGCAATACATCCAAATGAGGGTTATACTGCCTCCAAAATCCAAAGAGACCCACCAGAAGTGGAATCTCCTTCTTAGTCATTGGGGGAGGCAGATGCAATAACTTATCCTTCACTTTAGTAGGAGTATCTCAACATGCCCCACACCACTGGACCCCTAGAAATTTCACTGAGATGGAAGGTGACTAAATTTTTGTTGTGTTAGTTTCCCACCCTCTAGCACACAGATGTCTCATACCCCTGGGACAGCACTGTGAAAGTATATTGTTGGCCTTGACAGCTGAAGGCAAACAGCTTCTGATGATCCTTCAAAATTGGTATAGAGAAAAAGGCATTGGCCAAATCAATAGCAGCATACCAGGTACCAAGAGATGTATTAATTTGCTCAAGCAATGAAACCACATCTGGAACAGCAGCTTCAATTGAAGTCACAACCTGATTAAGTTTACAGTAATCCATTGTCAGTCTCCAAGAGCCATCTGTTTTTTGCACAGGCCAAATAGGTGAGTTAAATGGGGATGTGGTGGGAATCACCACCCCTGCATCTTTCAAGTCCTTGATGGTGGCACTAATCTCTGCAATCCCTCCAGGGATGCAGTATTGCTTTTTGTTTACTATTTTCCTAGGTAGAAGCCATTCTAATGGCTTCCACTTGGGTTTTCCTACCATAACGGCCCTTACTCCAAATGTCAGTAACCCAGTATGGGATTTCTGCCAATTGCTGAGTATATCTATTCCAATTATGCATTTTGGAATTGGGATGGGTTCCAAAATGTATTAGGGAATGGCAATGTAGTGGGGTCCTTTCTCAAGGGGACCCAGCCATCCCCTTCATTCAAGGGATTGTGGGTCTGTAAACTGGCTCAAGTCTGGGAATTGATTGAGGGGCCACAATTCAATCTAGACTGCTGTTCATGTGACTGGAATTCTTCTGCTTATACAGATCACGTAAATATTTAGTAGATTTTCCAATCTATTTCACTCCTAGGGACACCATGCTTAAGTAGCCAACACTGTAAGTCCACACGTCAGAGTATTCTGATTACTGCTTTGACTCTGTTGCCCATGATGGTAACCATGCCCACCTTGTCTTTGTCGATTAACTGCTGCCACGTGGCCCCTACCACCATGGAGTCCAATCAACCCTGTTGTAGTTAAATGCCTTAATTCAATTAGGGCAGTTCCTGGTGTCAAATCCAACTTGCATAAAATGAACATTACAGCAGGATGATGCTGGGGCTCCCTTCACAAATTTGTTCCTTATAGTGTAAAAGGTGTGTCCTCTGGGTTCTCCATTTCTGGATCTATGGATCTGATCTGATAATCCATTCTAACATGCCAATTTCCCTAAACCTCTGGATACATTCTTCTACATTATACCAAAGCAGGTCTGGTACTTCAAATTGACTTAAGGTAGGCCACCACATAATCCATGCTTCAGTAAGCCAGCCAAATAAACAATTAGATCCTTTCCTAACCTGTCCAGTTGAAACACTGAATGGAGTATCTGTGCTTCCAAAAAACCAAAAACCAAAAACCAAACTTACTACTGTGGAGTCGAATCCAACTCATAGAGACCCCTTCTTGGGTTTCTGAGGAAGTAGATTGCCCAACCTTCCTTCCAAGGAGCAGCTGATAGGTTTGAACTACCAGGCTTCTGGTTAGCAGTCAAATGCCTTAGGCAATACACCACCTATATCTGTGCTTAGTGGGCCTAAATCAATAAACTAAATCAATAAACTCAGACCCATCCAATGTTAAATTCTTTGCATAATTATCCCACATGCTTAAATAGCCATTCTCACACATTTTCTCCAGGTTTCTGTCTGTACATGTTAGCAAAATCAAGCAGGTCTTTTCGGGTGTAGTGTACCACTTCCCCAGTCGCACTTTGTGCTTCACCTTTTAGAGCTATAACTAGACTTGGACTTAAGTTATAGACCTAGTTATAGGTCTAGAAGCAACAATGGGTGGTTGTGGTGGTTCCTGAGAAGTTTCAACGATGTCTTACGTGGCATCTTCCTCAGGCAACCACTCAGTAGGAACAGTTGGGTCAACATTATCAAATGGAGGTGGAAGGGATAATGGTTTTATAGTATTCCCTTCAGATGGGAGGGATAGTACTATTGGCAGGAGGGATTCAACAGAATTCAGGGGCCACATGTCCCCATCTTCCTGACTATCTGCCCATATGATCCCATCTCAGGTTTCAGGATCCCATTTATTCCCAATCAGTGGCCTCACTTTAACTTCAGACACCATTCTGGGTTGGCAATTCAATTGACATTGTAATTCAGCCACCCTCGCAATAAGACTCTGGGTTTGGTTTTCAGCAGTATCAAAATGGCAAGTCCCAAGAAATACAAGAAATTAGGCTTTATTTCAAGAAGCAATTAGAAACATTGAGGTATTTTATGCGGTGCTTGAGCTGTGACTCAGCAGCCCTGAACTCATCTCATTCTTTCACCGTTTTGTCTAGTATAAGTAGACCAACCAGCTTTCTTATATACCTCATGCTTACAAAATTGCAGGAAAGTATCAAACATGAGATCACCTACAGCCTCACTTCACAAAAATACCTGATCTGTTGGTGGTGCTATTTTGTATATTAATGTTGCTGCCTCACAGATGAGTAGGGCCCTCTTTACTAATGGAGGCAGAGTCACCAGTGCCTTTACAACTAATCAAACAGGAGAACCAAAACAGAAACAGTAAGAACCAATTTAGGCAACTCATCCTTATGATTTTGTCTCTCTAGAACCACTCCTGGTACAAAATGTCTTAGGCCAGGTTTTCTAGAAAAGTAAAACCAATAAAGCTTATATAAACCAAAAAACAAAACCAAAGCTTATATAAAAACCAAAACCAAACTCACTGCCATCAAGTTGGATCCGACTCATAGTGACCCTTCCTTGGGTTTCCTAGGTGGTAGTAGATTGCCCTATGGAAGTAGATTGCCCAATCTTCCTTCTGAGGAGTACCTGGTGGGTTTGAACTGCCAGATTTCTTGTTAGCAGTCAAATGCATTAGGCACTATGCCACCAGAGCTCCAAAAGCTTATATATATATATATAGATAGATATAGAAATTTATGTTGGGAAAATGGCTTGCACACTTATAGAAAATGCAAGTCCTGAATTCCTGAAGCAAATGTCAAGCTGGAGGCTTTTCCCAACTCACATGCTGCAGGGGCTGACAAGCTCAAGATTGGCAGGCAGTATAACAGGCTGCTGACTTTGGCAAATGACAAATCCAAGATCAGCAGGCAGAATGGTGGATTATTGGCTCACAGGACAGTTGTAGGCAGCATAACAGGATCCAGATCCACCAAAGTTCTGGAATTTACCCAGGATGTCTATATATATATATATATATATATATATATATATCGGAAGCAAGCCACACCCCTAAGAAATTTCCATTTCAACTGATTGGCTGCTCAAAGCATATACATCAGATCTCATCATGGGAACAGCCATGCTACAACTGCTTAAACCACCCAGAATCATGGTCCATCCAAGTTGATACACAACCTTAACCATCACATATACCATCTCACCCCTGCACAAATAGCAGAGTTCAACAAGACAGAAAATAACAATACTGGCAAGGATGTAGAGTGACTGGGACTCTCACGCACTGTTTGTGGGACTGTAAAATGATACAACCACTGTGGGAAATGGTATGGTGATTCCTTAAAAACTTGGAAATAGAAACACCATTTGATCCAGCAATCCTATTACTAGGTATATATCCTAAAGAAGTGATAGCCAGGACACAAATAGATACATGCAGACCCATGTTCATCCCAGCACTATTCACAATAGCAAAGAGAGGGAAACAACCTAAGAGCCATCAAAGGAAGAATGGATAACCAAACTATGATGCATACACACAATGGAATACTATGCAACACTAAAGAATAATGCAGAATCCATGTAAGACCTCATAACGTGGATGAACCTGAAGGACATTATGCTGAGTGAAATAAAACAATCACAGAAGTACTATTATTGTATTAGTCCACTATTATAAAAAAGTCAAGGAAAGGTTTTCATATGGAAAGAAACTTTCTTTGTTAGTTTCCAGGGAGATGATATATGTAAGTTTGTAAGGTGATATTTCTACATATATATTTGTATGTGCAATAAGAATGTCCATATATATAATAGAGCAAACAAGGGGCAGAATTATGGTAACTTCTTAGACACAGCCAATGACCCGAAGGGAGGCAAAAAAGAAAAGAAAAGTTTTCCCATAGGATCCTTCAATATTGAATTCAAGGCTTGAATTCTTTTCTTTACTTCTTTCAGCTTGAGAAATGTCGAGCATGCTCTTCACTTTTGGTTTTCTAATTCCAAGTCTTTGCACATATCATTGTAATACTTTACTTTGTCTTCTCAGGCTGCCATTTTCATAAATGTTTCCAGTAATATAGCAGACAGTGTTTCACTGCTATTCATAAGATTTTCAGTGGATTTTTTTTTCCCGTGAAGTTTTATATGAAAATTATTTACCACAACCTAGGCAGCAAATTACAAAGCCTGGGTTCGAGCCTACCAGCCACTACACAGGAAAAAAAAAAAAAAAGTGGCAGTCTGCTTCTGTAAAGATTCTCAAAAACCCATTGCCAGTGAGTTAATTCCAACACACAGTGACTTACAGGACACAGCAGAACTGCCCCATAAGGTTATTGAGGATATAAATGCAGATCTTTCATTTAGCTGCCAAGCACTTAAACCTCTGTGTCACAGCGCTCATCTATGAAGATTACAATTTTGGAAATCCTATGGGACAACTCTACTCTGTGCTATAGGATTGCTATGAGTCAAAATCAACCCAATAAAAATAGGTTTTGTTTGGTTGGTGGTTAACAAAGAAGGAGTGCGGAGGCATTTGAGTGCTAACAAGAAGGCTGGTGGTTCAAATCCACCAGCTGCTCTGTGGAAGGAAGATGGGGCAATCTACTTCCGTAAAGATTTACTGCCTCAGAAACCTAATGAGGGTCGCCATGAGTCAGATTTTTTTTTTTCTGACTCATGGCGATTTTTTTTTTCTGACTCATGGCGACCCCCATTGGGTTTCTGAGGCAGTAAATGAGTTTGGTGACAATGAGTTTGGTTTGGCTTTTTAGTAGCACAGTGGTTAAGCACTCTACTGCTACCAAAAGGTTGTCAGTTTGAACCTGCCCAGCAACTCTTTAAGAGAAAGACCTAGCTATTTGCTTCCACAAATACTACAGTAAAAAAACATCCTATAGTAGTTCTACTCTGTCACATGGGGTCAGTGCAAGTGGGAATTGACTCAGCAGCATCCAACAATAGGCAGCAAAAAACAAGCAGTCTGTCTTTGTTCTCTGTTTCTGCTATAACAAGTATACCACAAGTGGGTGGCTTTAATAAACAGGAATTTATTCTCTTACAGTTTAGAAGGTTAGAAATCCAAATTTAGAGTGCTGGTTCTAGGGGCTATAGCTTTGCCTATAATCCCAGGCCCACTGGAGCTGGAGGACTCTCCTGATTCATGCAGCTGCTAGGTGCTAAGTCTGACAAACTCAAGGTAGGCAAGTAGAATGGCACAATCCTAAAATCAACAGGCATACAGCAGGTCACTAGTTCAATCAAGTTCAGGAACTAGAGATGAAGACCTGACCAAACACAGGATTCAAAATGTGCCAAGTAGCTAGAGACCTTTCTCAAAGCTTCTTCTTATATACTGGAAACAGGCCATACTCCAAATCAACTACGTAGCTGCTTACCACAGATTCCATTACAGAAGTGACTATAATCTCATCATGGGGAATAACTGCATCCAGAGGCCCAGCCACTCAAAACTATGGCTCAGCCAAGTTGGCACACAACTTTAACTACCACACAGTGAATAAACAATTTTTGTTGATTTAAGCATTTCTTTTAGGTAGCTCGAAATCAAGATTGTTTCCAGCTATTTGCACTTGTATATGTGAAGAGAACGAGTTACCACCCAAGAAACTAGAACGAGATAAACAATATTACTTTCTGAATACTCATAATAAATCAACATCCTAGATCAAAGGACAATAACAGTACCTAACAGTTGTGGAGCCCTTAGTATGCTGAGTGTATTACAAAAGCATTTCACTTAATAAGTATTATTTATTGAACACTTTCTATGGGCTAGGCATGGCTTTACCCACTTTAAGTACATTAACACATTTGAACTTTTATAAAAATTCTATAAGTGTTGTTATTATTTCTATCTCAAGGTCACAGAGAGATTAAGAAACGTACCTTGAGTCACACAGCTAGTGAATGGCAAAACTGGAATTCAAGCCTAGGTTAATCAGGCTATAAAGTCCACATTCGTAATCACTCTACTCCCAGTCAACAATTAGAGTATCACGTCTCTACAAGCTACTGCCAACCTATAGAGATGTCTCAGATGGAATCACAATTCTATACTTTTTAACTGTGATTTCACTGACCTGTAACCCAATTATGAAATTCAGATCAAGGAGTTCTCATCTTCCATTCCCTAATCTCTTTTGGATCTCAGTGTTGTGAGAATCCTAGAAATCATTATGTGTTCAGCCTGAACAAGAATAAATGTGTTCTTATAAATATCCTGAGTCAAAAGATACACCCTGAGCAGCATGCAACTGCTGGAAATGAGAGAAGAGAAAACATGTGCATTGCATTCACCTACTTTATTATTATTATTAGTATTGTGATTTGGGTGAAAATTTACAGAGCTAATTCACTTTCCATACAGCAGTTCACATACACTTTGTCTCATGACATTGACTACAATTTACCACAATGCAACAGCTCTCCTCCCACTTCCTCCCAGTAGTTACCTCTCCCCTGTGTCCATGCCATCATGCACTCCTGCCCCCTGGGCTGTCTCCCTGTTCATACACAGCCCTTCTGTTCTCCCATGATTGTTCTCTGCAAGGAGTGTATCTACCTCAGGTAAATGTTCAACTCATATGCCTGTCTTTTATTTGGCTGGAAGCCACAGGTATGGGTTCCATTCCAGACCTGAAGGGCAGCTAGGGGCCATAGTCTCAGTGGTTCCACCAGGCTCTATCAGGCCAGCAAACCTGGTCCCCACCCCTTTTTTTCCAAATGATTTTGAGTTTTATTCCACATTGTTCTTCCCCTCTATCCAGGATCTCCTACATAGATCCTCTCCCCTACTTTTTAATCTATAAATATCATATTATCTATTTAGGAGTGGTACAGAAATCTGTTTTAGCCAAGACTTTGTTAACATTTTTGTTGTCAGGAGGAAAAGAAACCCATTCAAACTAGCACAAGTGAAATGAGTATCGGGGAGGAAACAGATCTTGTGAAATCCATGGACAGGAAGATTAGTTGTCTGGCCTCTTCAGGGCCTGGAAAGCTGCCAGGGCCTACGGAGCTTCTCTCCCTGTCCCTTTCCTTCTCCAGGGCCAAATGGCCTCTCCTCTTCAATTACCTTTGCACTAGTGCATTTGTTTGCACTAGTTTCTTCTTTCTGCAATCCAATTGCCTCCTTCTATTCATTCCATTCAACATGGGCATAAACACAACACCTCAGCTTACCTCAGTGTTCCAGCTCCAAGTATCATTGTCACATCTCTGGTTATCTATAGATTCAAATTCTTCAGAAAATATCTGATTGATTGTTGACTAGTCAGAATATTAGATGGTGTGGGGCCAAATTTCTGTAACCAAAGTAAAATAATAAAGTCATGCTGACCCTTTGGAGTCTGAGTTGAGAAGGACAATGGCATTTATCTTCCAAAACCACACCTGAGTAATTCAGCTCTTCTGCCAGGTTGGCTCTCACCCTTGCACCCCTTTATCCCATTCTCTGTGAAGCATCAAGGGTAAGCTTCCCCTACATAAATCCTCTTAAAGGATCTTCACTGCACATAAGATGAAGAATGGACCTTTGGTATGGTCTTTTTAGTCTTCAACATCTATGTCATCCCCATATCTACAGCATCATCTTTCTCATTGTGCTTTATCTCAATCAAATTTCATTTCTTTCAGTTCCATGATGCTACTGTTTCTTCTCAATTCAAGTAGTTATCCCCTGCATCCTAAAATGTTCTTCTTACCCTCTTTCACTCAACAAACTCTTTCCTGTCTGTGTTAGCTATATATTGCTGCCTAACAAATTAACCCAAACGTAGCTTAAAACAACAAAATGTATTATCTCACAGTGTCTATGGGTCAGAAATCCAGTTGCAGTCTAGCTGCATTCCTCTGGCCTTGGGCCTCTCATGAGATTACAGTCAAGCTGTCAGCCAGGCCTGAAGACTCCACTGGGATTGAAGGATCTGCTTCCAACTTCATACACATGGTGGTGTCAATTCCCTGCAAGCTGTTGGACTGAGGGTATCAGTTCCTTGCTCACCATAAGGGGCCAATCACAACATGGCAAATTGGTTCTCTTAGCATGAGTAATCTAAGAGAAAACAAGAGAGTGCCCAAGGAAGAAGCCTAGATGTTTTATAACCAAGTCTTGAAAGTAAAGCTTTATCATTTCTACCAAATTCTGTTTATTGGAAACAAGTCAGTAAATCTACCCTATACTCAACAGGAGGGGATTAGACAAGGATGTTAATACCAAGGGGGGTGGGATCATTGAGGACCATCTTCTAGAAAGCACATCATCTTTCAAATTTTATCTTCTTATTCCATGCCACAGAGTCAGTTACAACTCCTGTTGTTGTTATGTGCCATCGAGTCGAACCCAACTCATAGCGAACCCTCCTTGGGTTTCCGAGACCGTATCACTACGGAAGTAGATTGCCCAACCTTCCTTCCAAGGAGTGGCTGGTGGGTTTGAACCGCCAGCCTTCTGATTAGCAGTCAAGTGCCTTAGGCACTATGCTACCAGAGCTCCCAGTTACAACTTCTAGTGACCCTATTTACAACAGAACAAAACAGTGCCCAGTCCCGCATCATCCTCACAAGAGTAGGTATGTTTGAACCCATTGTTACAGGCACACTGCCAATCCATCTTGTTGAGGTTCTTTCTCTTTTTCACTGACCCTCTACTTTACCAAGCATTATGTCCTTCTCCAATGATTGATCTCTCCTGATAATGTGTCCAAAGTAAGCAAGACAAAGTCTTACTATCCTCGCTTCTAAGGTGTATTCTAGCTGCATTTTTCCAAAGCAGATTTGTTAGTTTTTCCTTACAGTCCATGGTGTATTCAATACTCTTCACCAATCCCATAATTCAAATAGCTCTGTTCTTTAGTTTTCCTTTTTCATTAATGTTCAGTGACTGAAAGGAACATGGCTTGGCTAAGATGTACCTTAGTCTCTAGAGTAACATCTTTGCTTTTTAATTCTTTAAAGAGGGCTTTTGCAGCAGATTTTCCCAATGCAATACATCATTTGATTAATTGACTGCTGCTTCCATGAGCTCTGATTGTGGATCCAAGTAAAATGAAATCCTTCACAACCTCAATCATTTCTCCATTTATCATGATGTTGCTTATTGATCCAGCTGTGAGGATTTTAGTTATCTTTATGTTGAGGTGTAATCCATACTGAAGGCTGTAATATTTTATCTTCATAATTGCTTCAAGTCCACTTCACTTGAAGAGCAAGGTGGTGTCATCTGCATATTGCAGGTTGTTAATGAGTCTTCTCCATTACTAATACTGCATTCTTCCTCATCTAGTCTAGCTTCTCATATTATTTGCTCAGCATAAAGACTGAATAAGTATGAATAATAATACAACATCAACACACATCTTTTCCAATTTTAAACCACCCAGTATTGCCCTGTTCTATTCAAATGTTGTTATGTTGTTGTTAAGTGCCGTCGAGTCATTTCCGACTCATAGCAACCCCATGCACAGCAGAATGAAACACTGCCTGATCCCACGCCAGTCCCACAATCCCTGCTATGCTTGAGCCCATCATCACAGCCAC
>NW_006921825.1:3056249-3061820 GCF_000298275.1 Orycteropus afer afer | reverse complement strand
TTACTCAGATGTTGCAACTCTTTCCCAGTCCTATTTTGAGAGCCTTTTAGCCTAAAGGGACTATTCATTCCTAAAGCTGTGTGGTAATGTACCAAACAGTGTTTCTTTGCTATCCATAAGGTTTTCCCTGGCCAATTCTTTGAGAAGTGGACGGCCTCTTCCTTCTTCCTAGTCTGTCTCAATCTATAAGCTGGGCTGTTACCTGTGCACCAGGTGCGTCTTTCTGGGTTTTAAACACCAGAGGCTCAGCCTCAAAACTCACATCTACATGTCACCACAGTACAACAAACCGACAGACAAGTTTGTCTTGCTGTTGGAGACCTCTCGTATCACCCCCAACTGGATCCCTGTGGCTGACTGTACCTCTGTCTGGCTTCCTAGCATTTAATCCCCTTTCTCCTACTCTTCTGCCCTGCTGTTTTGTGTGTCCCTGAGTTGTCCCTGGGGCTGACTGCTCCTCTGTCCAGGTTCCTGGCTTTTATCCCCTTTCTTCTGCTCTCTGGTCCTGCTGCTTTGGGCGGGCCTGAATTTCCTCTCCTCACCTAATCCCTTTGGCTGAGTGCTCTTCTCTCTGGCTTCCTGGCTTTTAATTCCCTTTCTCCTGCTCTTCCGGACTGCTGCTTTGGGCATCCCTGAGTGGTCTCTCCTCACCTGTAACCCTGGGGCTGACTGCCTCTTAATCTATGTATGGGATAGCATGAGCATGATGAAATGTTCTGGAATTCCTATTTTTACAATATTATCTGTAATTTGTTATGATCCACCCATTGTTATGATTCAAATGTCTTTGTATGTTCCATAAAACACACGTAAACATCTTTCTGGTATTCTCTGCTTCCAGCCAAGATCCATCTGACATAAGCAGTGTTATCCCTTGTACCACATCCTCTTGTGAAACTGGCTTGAATTTCTAGCAGTTCCCTGTTGATGTACAGCTGCAACAATTTTTAAATTGTGTTCAGCAAAATTCTGCTTGCATGTAATATTAATGATACTGTTTGATAATTTACTCATTCCATTGAATCACCTTTCTTTGAAATGGGTACTAATATAGATCTCATCCAGTTCATTGACCAATGTGGTAGTGAAGTTTGTGTGTCAATTTGGCTGGGCCTGGTTCAACTGCTGGGCAGCTGGATGTAGTATTCCTCATGGTTAGACTGGTAATCAACTCCATGGTGGAATGTACTGTGAGCAGCTGAAGCTGCCTTAGGGATGTGGTCTGCTTGCTGAATAGAAATCTTGGGTAATGGTCTCTAGTTTATGGCAGACTTGAACACTGCATGTAGCTGAGTTGTTGTTCAGCAGACTGCCATGCTCTGCCAATCTTGGGACTTTTAATGGACTTTAATTAGTGGCCTGCCGTGTGGTTGGTAATATCAAAACTGTGCCTTATTACTTGCCAATCTTGGGCTTGTTGGCCTCAGCAGCCAGCATCTGAGTAAAGAAAAGTCTCTAGCTTCAGTGGGCCAGGAGCAGGAGGCAGAGCTGAAGCCCAAGGTTGAGGGGCTTTCACCTAGCCCCTAGAGCCTGATACTTTGAGCTCGGACTTGAAGCCTCCAAATTGTAAGAATAAACTCCTGTTTATTATTATTATGCCATCCTATTTGTAGTATATACCTGTCAGAGTGGCACTAGGTAACCAAAACACCCAGGTAGCTGTCTTCCAAATTTCTTGGCCTAGGTGAGTGAGTATTTCCAGTGCTGCATCATTTGTTGAAGCATCCGTCAAATCTGGAGCCTTGTTTATCACCAATGCCTTCATTGCAGCTGGGACTTGTTCCTTCAGTTCCATCAGTTTTTGATCATATGCTAACTCCTGAAATGATTGAGCATTGACCAATTCTTTTTGGTACAGTGGCTCTGTTAATTCCTTCCATCTTTTCTTGTTGCTTCCTGCATCATTCAATTCTTTGCCCATAGATCCCGTCAATATTGCAATTCAAAGCTTGAATTTATTCTTCAGCTCTTTCAGCTTGAGAAATACCAAACATGTTCTTTCCTTTTGGTTTTCTAACTCCATGTCTTTGCATATTTCGTTGTAACACTTTACTTTGTCTTCTGAAGATGCCTGTTGAAATCTTCCATTAAGCTCTTTTCTTCATCATATCTTCCCTTCACTTTAGAGAACTTATCCAAGAGCAAGTTTCAGAGTACCTTCTGCTTTCCATTTTGGTTTCTTTCTTTGGTGTCTTTTTTTTTTTTTTTTTAAACTCTTTATTTTATTTGGGTGATATTTTCTAGAGCAAATTAGTTTTCCATTCAACAGTTCATACACATTTTGTTTTATGACATTGATTGCTATTTCCACAACATAAAAGCACTCATCCCAATTCTTCCTTGTTTTTCCCATTTCCATTCTTTCTTCTTTCCAATCCCTTCCTACCTTCTGTACTTTGTCTCTGGGAAAATGCTGCCTTGTAGATCTCGTATGGCTGATTTTTCTAATAAGTAATACCTCCTTGGTGTCATTGTTCACCTTATAGGAATGTCTACTGTTCAGCTGAAAGTTGGGCCATGGGATGGTAGGTGGGACAGTGAGTTCAGTTCCAGTCTTAAAAGATTCTTTCTAGTCTTTTAAATGACCTTGTGCTTTATTTTTATATGATGTCCTTGAGGTCTTCCCACAATTCTTCTGGTCATTAGTGTTCAATACATCACATCTATTCTTGAGATGGTCCCTAAATTCAGGTGGGATATATTCAAGGTTGTACTTTAGCTCTCATGGACTTGTTTTAATTTTCTTCAGCTTTAACTTGAATTTGCATGTGAATACCTGGGGGCCTACTCTGTAGTGGGTCCCTAGCCTTATTTTGACTGATGATGCTGAGCTTCTCCATAGTGTCTTTCCAAAGATGTAGTTGGTTTGATTCCTGTGTATTCCATCCTATGAGGCCCAGGTGTATAGTCATCATTTGTGGTGTTGGAGGCGGGGAAGGTATTTCTGATGAATAAGTTGTTGTTGTTGTTGTTATGTGCCATCGAGTCGGCCCCAACTCATAGCGACCCCTCCTTGTGTTTCCCAGGCAGTATCACTACAGATGGGCAGGAGAGCAGGAGAAAGGGGATTAAAAGTCAGGAACGCAGACAGAGGAGCAGTCAGCCGCAGGGATCCAGGTGAGGAGAGGGAATTCAGGCACGCCCAAAGCAGCAGGGCAGGAGAGCGGGAGAAAGGGGATTAAAACACCCAGGAATCCGGACAGAGGAGGAGTCAGCCGCAGGGACCCAGGTAAGGGTGGTATGAGAGGTTTCCAATAGGGCAACAAACTTGTCTGTCGGTTTGTCGTACCGTGGTGATGTGTTGATGTGAGTTTTGAGGCTGAGCCACTGGTGTTTCAAACCCAGTGGGATGCACATGGTGCACAGGTATCAGCCCAGCTTACAGACTGAGAAAGACTAGGAAGAAGGAAGATGCCGTCCACTTCTCAAAGAATTGGCCAGGGAAAACCTTATGAATAGCAAAGAAGCACTGTTTGATACATTACCGCGCAACTTTAGGAGTAGTCTGGTTAGGTTAGAAGGTTAGGTTGTTGTACTTTGGGACAGATCTTGAAATGTTCTTTTTGACAATAAATGTAACACTGTTCCTCCTGAACTTGTCATCCTGAAATGGGAGACCACATGATTGTCCGATTTTGAATGACCAATACCAGTCTATTTTGGCTCACTAATACCTATGATATCGATCTGTAAGTGTTCTAGTTCATTTTTGACAACTTCCAGTTTCCTTGATTCATATTTTTACATTCCATGTTTCCATTACTAATGAATGTTTGTAGGCGTTTCTTCTCATTTCAAGTCATGCCACATCAGCAAATGAAGGTTCTGATAGCTTTATTCCATCCATATCATTAAAGTCCACTCTCAGCTCTTCCCTGTCATAGTTTGAGTGCCTTCCAACCTGAGGGGCTCATCTTCCAGCACTGTATCAGACAATGTTCTGATGCTTTCCATGACATTTTTGCTGGCTAGACTTTGTTTTGTTTTTCCCCTAAGTATTTCACCTTTCTTTCTTCCTAATCTGTCTTATTCTGGAAGCTCCACTGAAACCTGTCCATCATGGTTGACCCTGCTGATATTTTAAATACTGATGAAATAGTTCTTAGCATCACACCACATACAAGCCACCACAGTATGACAAACTGACAGACAGACAGGCGGTAGTATCACAATTTATACATTACTTACTCCAGAAAGCATTCTTCAGAGAGAAAATCTGACTTCCCCATATCTACACATGAATACATACACTCCATGTTAAAATCTGCTCCTATAACATCCTGCATGTCTTTATAAACACTCCAACCACTTGTGACTACATATGTAACATTTACTGAGCACAATATATATGCTAGGGAGCCATGGTGGTACAATGGTTAAGGGCTCAGCTGCTAACCAAAAGTGCTCACTGTTTGAACCCACCAGAGGCTCCACAGGAGAAAAGACGTGGTGATCTGCTCCTGTAAAGATTACTGCCTAATACAACAAAAGTCATAAAAGCATTGCTCCACATCCTACAGTGGTGAGTAGCAACTGGGGTCTTAAAAGCTTTCAAGCGGCCACCTAAGATGCAGCTAATGGTCTCCTAGTGTCGGAAGTGAAGAAGTATGAAAAAAAAAGGGGGGGGGCATTTAGAAGCAATCAGCCCTAGGATACGATGGAGTTCAAGACCAGAAGAACTAGATGGTGCCCGGCTACCGATGCCAACCACTCAGGAAAGGATCAACTCTGGAGATCCTGGATAGAGTGGGAGGAAAAACGTGGAACAAAATCCAAAAACTCAATAATGACCAGAATTACTGGTCAGATGAAATCTGGTGAGATTCCCAGTACTATGGCCCTGGAATACATTCTATGCCTGGAATAAAACTACATTATTTTACTTTGTCTTCATACAAATATCCAGTTCTCTATCAATAGAGTGACCACATACTATATCACTCAGACTTTGATACTTGAGACTGAAAAGTGGTGCTGTTAAAAATTACAATTAGATAACAATCATAGGCCAGGACCATCTCAAGCAAAATGGGATGAATCATCATCCTACCCATCAACCACTAACCTAATGGTTTAATGGTCTTAATCCTTTCCTGAAACAATACCTTCCTCAGGTGGCAAAATAATGATTTTCTAATTATGTCATATTTTCTACATTTACTACCTTGCATTCTTCTGTAAATCAGAGACTTCCTTAAACAATAAGAGCTATTTGGTTACCCTGTAATAAAATTTATTTTAAAAGGAGGTAAATGATTTAGAAATGGATAACAGTGATGGTTAAGCAACATAATAAACATAATTAATATCAGTGAATTATACATGTGAAAAATGTTGAAAAGGTAAAAGATTTGTCACATATGTATTTACCATATTTTTTTAAGTGGACAAATGATTAAATCTTTCTCTTTATAAAATTTCAAAATAGTATGATGGCTGGATAGGCATCTCAACTGGGGACAGATAAACTTTTCTGGCCTCCTCTTTTTTGAGTAGCATTATTATGGACTCATGGGTTTTTAAAGATTCAATGTGTTTCAATCAATAATATATATATTTTTAATTTTTTTT
>NW_006921825.1:3043550-3051641 GCF_000298275.1 Orycteropus afer afer | reverse complement strand
TTGGCCTGTTGGTGGAGAAGGAGGTAGTGGCTCTTGCTCAGTAAGTGAAGTTGCAGGAGGTGTGAGTGTAGTTGTGTCTTATGGGAACTGTTGCTTTCTCCCACTCAATTAGACAAAAATTACAGTTGAATAATGATCAAAAAACTAAAAGCATGTGTACAAAAAAAAAAAAACACCATGTAATCACACAGAAACAGTAACCCAAAAAAGAAAAAAGGGAAAAAGAAGAAGGAAAAAAAAAAAGAAAGAAAACTGGCAATATCTGGGGATACAGCACTAAGAGAAGAAAGGTAGAGAAGGAAATAATAAAGAAAAAAATGGGAAAAATGCAAAAAGGAAAACAAGAAATGGTGTTAACCATGAAAAAAAAGGCAAAAAAGAAAATAAACTTTAAAATAAATAAATAAATAAAATTTTCAACCAGGAACAGGGAAAAGAAAAAAAGCTGAAAACTAGGACCTGGGAGGGGAAGAATAAAGAACAATAGTAAAAAGGACAAAATTATTAATAATAATAGTAGTTTCAAAACAGACAAATAGAAGCAAACTAAACACCAGAAAAAAGAAAGTGAAAAAGAAAAAAAAATCGGTGGAGGACAGGGCAGGGCACCCAGGCTCCATCTGAGCACACAGACTGGATAGAGTTCCTGCGGGCCCAGAAGGTGGGTGCGAGTGGGAGATGGCCCCACCTCCTTTCACCAAGCAGGTGTGGGATATAAGAGTAACAAGAGGAATGTCACACCTTTTCAGTCGTGCTGGTCCAGAGTGTCCTTGGGTTGCTGGCAAGCAGAACATGTTATTAAGCCCTGGAATCTGGGAGTGCACTGTCTCTTTAAATATCCAAAATGGTCGAGCTACTTGTAAACATTCAAAAGGACAGCACCCTTCAGACAGGCAGAAGTCCACAGCTCAGCCCGCCCTTCTCTTCACCTTCTCCACTTATTCCCCAGCCACCAGAGAAGTCCTCTGTGCAGTTCCTGGCTAGCAGGGCTGATTTTTAGGTTAATTCTTAGGTCCTACCACAACTCAGCACTCTCCAAGCTGTCTGTGCTGTCAGGATCACTCAGGATTGCTGCCGACCGCAGCTCTGTATGTCTCCTTTTTTGGTATTTTCATGCAAATTCTTCTGCTAGTTGGGGTTTAGTCCACTTCAATATCCTTCCCTTCAAGGTTAGGGGTTCAGGATTATCTTCTGTGTCTGTGTTAATTGGTTTCCCTTTTCTTTGTTGAAGAGGGTCTGTGCAGTCTTTCTGCCTAGTCCACCATCTTACCGGAACTCTCAATAATATATTTTTTGATGCTCAAATATCCACATATTATCCATTCACTCTTCACAACAACTATCTACATAGGGTGTTACCACTTCCCTCTTTTTACACACAAAGAAACTGAGGCCTAGGAAAGTTTAGTAACTAAAATCTAAGTAACTAAGTTCACTTATGTGGTATATTTAATGTCCACCTTCTCAATTGAAATATAAACTCCAATAGAGAAGGGAGCTTGTTTATGTTTTTTGATCACTGTTTTCCCTGAACATAGCTCATTCCCAGTCAATAAATAAGTGAATGAATTAATACATTACCATGTCTAGTTGAAACCAAACACATTCTAATATTGAAGAATCTTAGATGAAATAATGTAATATCTGGGAGTTGCTTCAAGATAAAGCAAGGCAAAGGTGGGGGGAGAATGTAAAGGAGGAAGAAGAGGTGATAGATCAAACATGGTCAACCATAAGGTAATTGTTGAAGCTGAGTTAAGGTAGAGGAGTGTTTATAATAGAATTATCTCTACTTTTTAGTAGTTGAAATTTTTATCAACAAAAAATATTCTAAGCCTGTGCAACATTATAAGTTGGGAATTGCATAAAATATTTCAATAGATACATAGCAGAATGTAGCTATTATTTCATTTGTCTGTTGTCTGATAAGAATGTAAAAGTAAATTCATTACACTATCCCAAGACAAGTTAAATTAGTTATGCAAAGAATAAAAATATCTTCATAAAGGTGACAGAAATCTCATGGTCAACTTTTTTATTGGAAAGCTGACAATGATGGTGTGAGACAACGTATACATTCTTCATGGTGCTAGGTATTGATGAGCCTGAGGCCTCTTCCCACATTCCTCAAGATCATATATAAGAGCTGACCCTCTTACGGTACATGAGAAAACAATAAACAAGAAGTCAGCAGAAGATATCTTAACATAAGAGCTGGGTAGAACTGGTCAGAAATTGCCAGAGCTGCCTCTGCTTAGCCACACAGGTGCAGTGTGGAAAACTTTCACCTGAAAGTGAACTTTTGACATCACAGGTTGAAAAACTTGCCCCGATTGCCGTGACATTGCATCACCCCCACTCTACCCCCACTAATGCTAATTAGCTCTTGTTGTTGTTATGTGCTGTGGAGTCATCTCTGACTCATAGCAACCCCATGTGCAGCAGAATGAAACACTGCCTGGTCCTGTGCCAGCTCCACGATCCTTACCATACCTGAACCAATCATTATAGCCACTGTCAATCCATCTCATTGAGGGCCTTCCCCTCTTCTGTTGACCCTCCATTTCACCAAGCATGATATCCTTCTCCAGGGAATGACCAAAGTAGGTGAGACAAAGTCTGGCCATTCTCACTTCCAAAGAGCATTCCAGCTGCACTTCTTCTAGGACAGATTTGTTAGTTCTTTTAGCAGTCCATAGTACTTATAGAATTCTTCACCAGCACCACAGCTCAAAAGCACTGACTCTTCTTCCATCTTCTTTATTAATTGCCCAGCTCTTAAATGCATATAAGGCACATAAGCTCTTATGCATATAAGGTATCATGGCTTGTGTCAGGTGCACCTTAGTCCTCAAGGAGACATCTTTGCTCTTCATCACTTGAAAGAGGTCTTTTGCAGCTCATTTGCCTACTGCTATATGTTGTCTGATATCTTGACTGCTGCTTCCATGGGTGTTGATTGTAGACCCAAGTAATATGAAGTCTTTGACAACTTCAATCTTTTCTCCATTTATCATGATGCTGCTTATTGGGCCAGTTGTAAGGATTTTGTTTTCTTTATATTGAGGTGTAATCCATACTGTAGACCATATTCTTCAATCTTCATCAGTAAGTGCTTCAAGTCATCCTCACTTTCAGCAAGCAAAGTTGTGTCATCAGAGTATTGCAGCTTTTCAATGATTCTTCCTCCAATCTTGGTGCCACGTTCTTCTTCACATAGTCCAGCTTCTTGGATTATTTGCTCAGCACACAGATTGAATAAGTCTGGTGAAAGGATACAACCCTGACACACTCCCTTCTTGATTTTAAACCATGCAGTGTCCCCTTGTTCTGTTTGAACCACAGCCTCCTGGCCTATGTACAGTTTCTTCATGAGTGTTACTAAGTGTTCTGGAGTCCCCATTCTTCTCAATGTTATCCATAATTTGTTATGATCCACACAATCAAATACTTTTGCATAGGCAAAAAAAAAAAAAAAAAAAAAACAAGTAAACATCTTTCTGGTATTCTTTGCCTTCAAACAAGATCCATCTGACATCAGCAATGATATCCCTTGTTCTACGTCCACTTCAGAATCCAGCTTGCATTTCTGGAAGCTCTTTGTCAATATACTCCTGCAACCATTTTTGAATTATCTTCAGTAAAATTTTACTTGCATATGATATTAATGATATTGTTCAATAATTTCCACATTCTGTGGGATCACCTTTCTTTGGAATGGGCACAAATATGGATCTCTTCCAGTCAGTTGGCCAGGTAGCTGTCTTCCAAATCTCCTGGCATAACTGAGTGAGTGCCTCCGGGCAGCATCCATTTGTTGAAACATTTCAATGGGTATTCTGTCAATTCCTGAGCCTTGTTTTTCACCACTTCTTTCAGTGAAGCTTCAACTTCCTCCTTCATTACCATTGGTTCTTGATCATATGCCACCTCCTGAAAGTGATGAACATCCACCAATTCTTTTTGGTACAGTGACTCTGTGTATTCCTTCCATCTTCTTTTGATGTTTCCTGCATCATTCAATAATTTTCCCGTAGAATCTCTCAATATTGCAGCTTGAGGCTTAATTTTTTCCTCAATTCTTTCAGCTTGAGAAATGCTGAGTGCGTTCTTCCCTTTTGGTTTTCTAACTTCAGGTCTTTGTACATTTCATTGTAATAATTGGCTTTGTCTTCTCAAGCTGCTCTTTGAAATATTCTGTTCAGCTCTCACATCTTGTCATTTCTCCCATTTGGCTTTAGCTACTCTCTGTTTAAGGATAAGTTTCAGAGTCTCTTCTGACATCCATTTTGGTATTTTCTTCCTTTCCTGTGTTTTTAATGACCTTTTGCTTTCTTTATGGATGATGTTCTTGGTGTCATCCCACAATTCCTCTAGTTTTCGGTCATTGGTGTTCACTCCATCAAATCTATTTTTTAGATGGTCTCTAAATTCAGGAGGGATGTAATCAAGGTCATATTTCAGCTTTCTTGGACTTGTTTTAATTGTCTTCAACTTCAGGTTGAACTTGCATATGAGCAGTTGATGGTCTGTTCCACAATCAGCTCCTGGCCTTGGTTTGGCTGAAGATACTGTGCTTTTCTATCACCTCTTGCCACAGATGTAGTCTGATTCCTGTGTACTCCATCTGGTGAAGTCCACGTATATATACGGCTACACAAGCCACCTTTTGCGTTGTTGAAAAAAGGTACTTGCAATGAATAAGTCGTTGGCCTTGAAAAATTCTATCATGCAGTCTTCAGCATTATTTCTATCACCAAGGCCAAATTTTCTAACTACCCATGATTCTTATTTGTTTCCAACTTTTGCATTCCAATCACCAGTGATAATCAGCACATCTTGATTGCATGTTTGGTCAATTTCAGACTACAGAAGTTGCTAAAAATCTTCACTTTCCTCATCTTTGGCTTTGGTGGTTGGTACGTAAACCTGAATAATAATAGTATTAACTGGCCTTCCTTGTCTGCATGTGGATATTCTCCTATCACTGACAACATTGTACTTCAGGATAGATCTTGAAACATTCTTTGTGATGATGAATGTCACACCATTCTTCTTCAATTTGTCATTCTCAACATAGTAGTTCATATGGTTGTTTGATTCAATTAGCTCTTAAAAAAAAAATGCAAACTCACTGCTGTTGAGTCAGATCCAACTCATAGCAACCGCTCCTTGGGTTTCTGAGGCAGTATCACTATGGAAGTAGATTGCCCAATTTTCCTTCTGAGGAGTGGCTGATGGGTTTGAACCACCAGCATTCTGGTTAGCAGTCAAATGCCTTAGGCACTATGCCACCAGACCTCCTAATCAGCTCTTAGAATGCAAATATTTTCCATGTCATCAAATGTATATGCATGACTTCTTTGTTTCAAAGTGTATGAAAATGGAAGTAACCTGTTGCTCGGAAACTCAGTTTGAGGTGGAGTCCTCTGAGTTCCTTGCTTGTGCATCTGAAATAAACACACTTTGCTCTTCTCACCTTAGTGTTCTCCCTGTTGAATTGGGAGCCATGGTAGGTGGGGCCCTCTGGCAGCATTTGTCTGCAACAGTGTGTGTGATATTTAAGTCTCAAAACTTACAGGAATTCTGATTATCACAAAAGGGAGGGGAAAATGAACCTGTGAGTCTATCTTCAAGAAGAAAGGATATCTAAAAGAGAAGAAATTACCTAAGTCCAAGTTGAGAAGCCAGATAAAAACTAAACTCCAGGTCACAAAACACTCTTGGGTACAAATAGATAGCCATTAGAAATATTGTTTGTAGCACAGGCAGTCCCCAGGTTGTGAAAGTGTTAAGCAGACCCAAAGTTACAAACCAGCCCTCAAAAAGCCTATTAAATAGTAAAAATTCGAGGTACATACAATGGTTTGTAATAACAAACAGGTGCTACTTTGCAACATTCATCAAAATGTTATTATTATTATTAGTGTATTTTTATATTAATGTTGTTTTAGTGTATCTAGAAGTATTTCTTTAATGTTTTTTATTCATAGAAAGGTACACTATATATTATATTTACTAAGACAAACTAACTGCTGGATGGTACTTAACTGTTTTGACTTACATACAAATTCAACTTAAAGACAGATTTAGAAAGAGAACTCGTTTGTAATCTGAGGACTGCCTGTGAATGTAGAAGTAATGAGGAAAACTAAATTCAGCGTTAGAACACCACAGTAATAATTGCTACAGACAAGATCCATATGAATGCTAAAATTAGTGGGCAGAGTTTTAAAGAGAAACAGGATATTTCATAGCTCTAAAATGTCTCCCCTACCCAAATGTACTCGGAAGGAAGATGAGGCAATCTACTTCCATAACGATACTGCCTCGGAAACCCAAGAAGGGGTCACTATGAGTCGGGTCCGACTTGACGGCACATAACAACACAACAACAACAACCCAAGTGTATAAGATAGTGTTGTGGTTTTAACATATGTGCACAGATTCTTTGATACTCCTCCCTCCAGAAGGTGGAGCTCAATTCCTCTTTCCTTGGGTGTGAGTTCTACTTTGTGACTTGCTTCTAAGAATATGGAAAAGGAAAAACAGTAACTTTACAGTGAAGAAATCTGGCACCCAGCATTTTGTTCAAGAGACAAAGGTTAACATTATCAGTAATGTTATGTATATCTGATATCATGTGTTCAAAACTAAGAAGTACAGTACTATTAACTAAACTACAGACTTTATTGTGTTGTTCCCAGTTTTTTCACTAGTGTCCTTTTTCTGGGCCAGAATGCAATCAAGGCTATTTCATTTTGTTCAGTCACCATGTCTCCTTAAAAAGTCATTGCCATCAAGTCAATTCCAACTCATAGTGACCTTTTAGAACAGAGTAGAATTGCCCCATGTGGTTTCCAAGGCTGTAAATCTTTACAGAAACAGATTGTCACATCTTTCTCCTATAAAGCAGCTGGTTGGTTCAAACCACAAACCTTTCAATTAGCAGCTGAGCACTTATTCAACTGCGCCACTAGTACTCCTTCAAATTCTGTAAGATTGCCTCATCTGGGTTTCTGCTGAAGTAATCAATGACATATTTACAGTCTCTTAGTTTATCATTACAAGTGATTAATCAAATCTATTGTGTAAAATCAATGCTATTTCTTTCCTTTTTTTTGTGGAGGTTGGTCGGGAGTCCCTCTGTTACTCCCCCTCCCCAATCAGCAACAATTATCTCTTTCATTTTCATTATAGCTCTAAAATTGTACTATAAAAATTTTTCTGTTTCTAAAAAAAAAAAAACTTCAATGAAATATCAAGAATCCTTATGTAAAGGTAATATTTAAGACTCTATTATAGTTCAATTATTTCATATAGCATCTTTCATATAAAATATCCCCAATTATCACCTTGAGAAGTTACAAAATCAGTTGATTGGAAAGCTCAAGGAAATCCTCAAGATCATCTGGCCCAATATTCTTTATCTACAAGTGAATAATTGGAGCTCTTGAACAGTTAATTATTAACTTTCTCATAGTCACATAGCCAGTTAGCAGCACAGACAGGACCAGAACCCAAGTCTTTATGACATTGTACTTCTTCAGTTAAATTTGACTCACAAAGCGCTCTCTGTCCTTTATAATTACATAACTGCACTGTGTTGTACAGTGGCACACCAGTCTCAGGATGTAGATAAGTCTTTATTGCTATAAAAGTAATTCATTATTTTAGAAGTTACTTGAACTCTTCTACATTACTCAACCATATCAGACCAAGTATTCTAACTTTGGGTTCAGAAGATAATCCTCCATTTGCTCATTTGACCAACATTTAATTCTTTTAAAGTCTGATTTATGTATTTTGGGGCACTTTCATTGGGTCCATAGGTATTTATTATGGTTATATCTTCATGTTCAATTGATCCTTTAATCATTATATAATGTCCTTCCTTGTCTTGTATCGTGGTTTTTTTCTTAAAGTCAATTTGATCAGAAATTAATATTGCCACTCCTGCTCTCTTACTGTTGCCATTTGCTTGATATATCTTTTCCCAACCTTTGATTTTTAGTCTACTTTTGTCTTTATCTCTAAGGTGTGTCTCTTGTAGGCAGCATATTGATGGGTTTTGTTTTCTTATCCAATCTG
>NW_006921825.1:3041043-3042436 GCF_000298275.1 Orycteropus afer afer | reverse complement strand
TTCTTCTTCTTTTTATTTCTTTTCTAATTGATCCTTTTCCAAAGAAGTATTCAGGTATTTGTCTTCAATCTCATTAATTCTGTCTTCCATTGCATAAATACTCCTCCTTTGCCCTTCCAATGTGTTCTCTATTTCTGACAATTTAGTATTAGTCTTCTGGATTTCTATCTGTAGATTTACAATCATTTCTAATTTTTCATTTATTCTGTCATTTTGTTCTTGTACTTTCTTCCAAAATTCTTCTAGGGTTTTTCTGTGTTTTCTTTGGTCTGTCTTTCAATCCTTTGAAGATAGCTAAATATAATTCTTTTGAATTCCTTGTCAGAGAGTTCCAATGCTGCTTCTTCCTCAGGGATGTGTTCTGGGTCTGTATCCTGCTCCCTTGTTTCCACAACTTTATCCTGCTTCTTTGTGTGGACTGTGATGGTCTGTATTCTCCGAGACATCTTGGCATTATTGTATTTAGATCTCTGTTAACTGTTTGTGAAGAGCAGCCAAAGGTGATTCAGGTTCTTCTTGGTGGTTTTTTATTGTTGGCCCATTGGTGGAGAAGGAGGTAGTGGCTCTTGCTCAGTAAGTGAAACTGCAGGAGGTGTGGGTGTAATTGTGTCTTATGGGGACTGTTGCTGTCTTCCACTCAGTTAGACAAAAATTACAATTGAATAATGATCAAAAAACTAAAAGCACATGGACAAAATACACACCATGTAATCACACAGGAACAGGAACTGAAAAAAGGGAAAAAGAAGAAGCAAAAAAAAAAAAACAAGAAAACCTGCAATATCTGAGGATAGGGCACTAAGAGAAAAAAGGTATACAAAGAGAATAATGAAGAAAAAAATGAGAAAAATGCAAAAAGAAAAACTAAGAACTGTGGTAACCACGAGAAAAAAGGGGGAAAAAATTAAATTAAAAAAAGAATTGTTTTTTTCAACCAGGAACAGGGAAAAGAAATAAAGCTGGAAACTAGGACCTGGGAGGGGAAGAGTAAAGAATAATAGGAAAAAAGGACAAAAGTATTAATAATAATAGTAGTTTTAAAACAGGCAAATACAAGCAAACTAAACACCAGAAAAAAAGAAAGCAAAAAAGAAAAAAGAGAAAAAAAAAATCAGTGGAGGACAGGGCAAGGTAACTAGGCTCCGTATGAGCACATAGACTGGGAGGAGTCCTGAGGGCCCAGAAGGTGGATGGGAGTGGGGGATGGCCACACCTCTGTTCACCAAGCAGGTGTGGGGTATAAGAGTAACAAGAGGAATGTCACACCTTTTCAGTCGGGCTGGTCCAGAGTGTCCTTGGGGTTGCTGGCAAGCAGAACATGTTCTTAAGCCCCTGGAATCTGGGAGAGCACTGTCTCTTTAAATATCCAAAATAGTCAAGCCGCTTGTAAACA
>NW_006921825.1:3037583-3040943 GCF_000298275.1 Orycteropus afer afer | reverse complement strand
AACAACACCCTCCTTGAGAAAGACTGGGTAAGAGAAGAAATCAAAATTGAAATTCAAAAATTCCTTGAATCAAATGAGAATGAAAACACAACATTAAAAAAAAAAAATAAGGGATCAAGATGTGTGTGTGTGTGTGAATGTGTGTGTCATAAGAAGAGAAGTTGAGGCAAAGAGGAGGCAGAATGTCCTCAGAGCTGGATTAACATGTGGAATATTCCCATGCTGTTTGAAATTAATTCTACATCATCCTGGCTGTTGGGTCAGAGACAAAGCAGTACATAGGCTTCAGGATCAGGCCAACTTGGGTTGAAAAATAGCTCACTAGCTGTCTGACCCTGCAAAAGTCATACCTTCCTTGAGCCTCAGCTCCTCATCTGAAAATGAAAATCACAATAGTTCCCACCTCAAAGGGTTGTCATGAGAACCATGTGATATATGCCTGGCATGTAGTCAGCCATCAATAGATATTAGCCACAAGTATTTATTATTGTTATACTTTTTCAGTGTTCATGTGCTGGCAGTCAGCCAGATCAGTAACTTCTTCTGAATAGGGTCTTCATATTCCTGTCCATCCCACGTCCCAGTTTCCAGGACCTTGCACAATGCAATGCTTATCATAAGATCCAGGGATTTTTAGCTATATGTTGACTACATATTAGAGAGAAAGAAGTAAAAGGGAAGAAAGAAAGGGGCTTGAGGGTTGGGTCTGACAGGCATATGGGGTTCATCACAGGATTGTCAGACAGATGGTGAGCAGGGGAGCAGCTCAAAGTGGGGAGGAACACCTGGGTGTTATGTAGCAATTAGCTGACAGGTGGATCAAGAACTGGAAAAAGTGGGAAACAGTATGTTGTTTATTCTTCTAAAATAGAGGGTCCCTGAGGCCAAGTTCACCACACCCCTGCCCCCACCTCCTCCTGGCAGAGTCAATACACAAAAAGAAAATGCTCCACTTTACCTTGGAGAAGGCTTTGGCCAGATAAAGGGAAGTTTTGCTGACAGGTTTGATAACTGGACCTTTCACAAAAGGCTCTGAGCCACTTTGGCCTCAGCGAGCACTCCACTTCCTCCAATCTTTTCTTCCCTGTTCTGAATGAAATACAGCTGGGAAAGACAGCTCAGTGCCCTCACAGTCACTGTGGCTTCCTCAAGCCATGACTTGCTCACTCTTTTATGAGCCTGCGGGGCTGTAATTTTCATCACTGACATTTATGGGAGGCTTCACATTAGCAAAAGGCTGCACAGCCATTTTTATGAGGAATGACACCCTGAGCCCTGTCAGGTGTAATCACCCTGACTAGCAGAAGGAAGGAGAACAGGGTGCACAAGTGAACAGCCCTCGCCCTGCTGGCCCATGAGAAGCCAGGACACCTGCAGAAGACACTTCTCTTGTCAGAGCTGATTTTCTTAGCTCCATAGACTTGGCAGCTCTTATTTGCTTATCTTACCTATTCAAACTATCACTGAGTCCTGCAGGTGCAACTCCCAAAGTTATCTCAAATTCATTTGACTCTATCCATTACCACATCACACTAACCCAGGCCTGACAGTCCTTCTCTGGCTCTTTTTCCTACTCTTGTCTCCTTGACTGACAACCCATTATCTACATAGGAGCCAGAGTAATCCTCTATATGTTTACTTATTTAATATATGTGCTTTGTAGATGGGAGCTCTGGTGGCATAGTGCCTAAGGCATTTGATTGCTAACCGGAAGGCTGGTAGTTCAAATCCACAGCCACTTCTTGGAAGGAAGATTGGGCAATCTACTTCTGTAGAGATATCACCTCGAAAATCCAAGGAGGGGTCACTATGAGTCAGAAACAACTCGATGGCAATGAGTTTGGTTTTTTGTGTGTGTGTGTGTGTGTGTGTGTACTTTATACATGTTCTGATATTTCTGGCAAAGTCTATATTGATATTCTAGAGCAAATACATACTGTTGGAAAGAAGTATTTTTAAAATAACAACAAAAAAAGTGTCTCTTCAATAGCTTCCTCTGCTGAATAAAATTTGTTGTTGTTTTAGGTACCATGAAGTCATCTCCTACTCATAGTGACCTCATGTACAAGAGAACAAAATACTGTCCAGTCCTGTGCCAGTCCCACAATCTTTGCTATACCTGAACCCATCGTTGCAGCCACTATGTCAATCCATCTCGTTGGGGGTCTTCCTATTTTTCATTGACCCTCCACTTTGCCAAGCATGATATCCTTCTCCAGGGAATGATCCCTTCTTACAACATGACCAAAATAGGTGAGACAAAGTCTGGCTATTCTTGCTTCCAAGGAGCATTCCAGCTGCACTCTTCCAGGACAGATGTTAGTTCTTTTAGCAGTCCACAGTACTTTCAGCATTCTTCACCAACATCACAACTCAAAAACATTGACTCTTCTTTAGTCTTCCTTATTCATTGTTCACCTCTCACATACCTATGAGGATTGAAAATACCATGGCTTGTGTCAAGCGCACCCTAGTCTTCAAGGAAACATCTTTGCTCTTTAGCACTTGAAAGAGGTCTTTTGCAGCAGATTTGGCCAATGTAATATGATGTCCAATATCTTGACTGCTGCTTCCATTGGTATTGGAAGAAGCCAGGTATCCTGGCTTCTCATGGACCAGGAAAATAAAATTTATCCAGAACAAAATTTGAACGCTATGAAGGTCCCTTGGTGACCTGGCTCCTGCCACCTCTCTGACCTTCCTGCCACACTGCCCTTGGCTCCTGCACTGGCTTCTGTGCACCCACCACGCTCTCCTCTGTTCTCAGTTTAGAGTTACCTCACTTTCTGCCAGGATCCTGGAGTGGTGCAAATGGTTAATGCATTTGGCTGCTAACTGAAAGGTTGGAGTTTCAAGTCCACCCAGAGGCACCTCAGAAGAAAGGCCTAATCTACATCTGAAAAATCAGCCATTGAAAACCCTATGCAGCACAGTTCTCCTCTGATACACATGGGGTCGCCATGACTCAGTCTGCTTGGCAGCCCACCAGTTCTCCCTCTGCCTGGAAATCTCTTGGGCCTGCTCTTGGCACAGCTGGCTTTGTCACCACCTTCCAGTCTCTGCTCACATGTCACCTCCCACCCAATGAACTTTAAATTGTCCCCTCCCCCACAGTGCCTAGTTAATTACTTTCAGAGCATTTTGAATATCCTTACATTTTTCTTATTTGTTGACTTATACAAAATCTGATTCCTTTGCTAGAATGTATGCTCCATGGGAAGAAGAGCCTATCTGTGCTTTTCACCTCTGTACTCAATTCCTAGGAGAGGGCCTACACACAGTATAGACTCACTAAGGAGCTCTGGTAGCATAGTGCCTAAGGCACTTGACTGTTAACCAGAAGGCTGGTGGTTCAAACCC
>NW_006921825.1:3032845-3037483 GCF_000298275.1 Orycteropus afer afer | reverse complement strand
AAGCAGAACATGTTCTTAAGCCCCTGGAATCTGGGAGAGCACTGTCTCTTTAAATATCCAAAATAGTCAAGCCGCTTGTAAACAATCAAAATGGCAGCACTCTCTGGACAGGCAAAAATCCACAGCTCAGCCCACCTTTCTCTTCACCTTCTCCATTTATTTCCCAGCCACCAGAGCAGTCCTTTGTGCAGTCCCTGGCTAGCAGGGCTGATTTTTAGGTTAATTCTTAGGTCCTACCACCACTCGGCACTTTCCAAGCTGTCTGTGCCGTCAGGATTGTTCAGGATTGCTGCCGACTGCAGCTCTGTATGTCTCCTTTTTTGATATTTTCATGCAAATTCTTCTGCTAGTTGGGGGTTTAGTCCACTTCTATATCCTTCCCTTCAAGGCTCAGGGGTCCAGGATTATCTTCTGCATCTGTGTTAATTGGTTTCCCTTTTCTTTGTCGAAGAGGGTCTGTGCAGTCTTTCTGCCTAGTCCACTATATTACCAGAACTCCCTCATTTGACCAACATTTAATAAGTACTAATTGTGTGCCAGGAACTGTTACAGATGCTAAAGACACAAATCACTATACAGGGAGCACACAGTCTAGTGGAGGAAATGGACAGGCAAACTAAATACTAGTTAAGAGAAATGGCTAATATTTACCAAGTGATTACTATATGCAAGCATTTTTCAGGGAACTTCTTATTGAACCGTTCATGGCAATCATATGTGGTAGCTACTTATCCTCACTTCACAGATGAGGTAAATGACACTTAAAAATTTTAAGCAAGCTGCCTAACTCATACAACTCAAATGGTGGAGTAGGCAATCTCATCCTACTGCATTTTCTCTGAACATTTATGTCATACTGTTTGGAAGTCAGGCAGAAACAAAGAAGGAGGGAGTACTTTTGAAGATGACACTCTACTGCAGAGGCAGAAACTGAGGAAGCAAGCAAGGACCAGGAAAGGATGCATTGGGGACAACTCTTTGGAAGTAATTTTAGGGAGGCATTTGGCTGCTAACCAAAAAGTTGGTGGTTCAAACCTATCAGCTGCTCTGTGGAAGGAAAATCAGGCAATCTGCTCCTGTAAAGATTTACAGCCTTGGAAACCCAATGGGGGTCACTAAGATAATTTGTATTTATGTTTTAGTTAACAAATGAGAAAATTGAGGGCATTTTATGAAACAAAGACTCAGACATGTAAAGAAGATAGCAAGAGGATATAATAACAATAAAAATGACATTTATAGTAATGAATGCTTATTGAACACTTACTGTGAGCCTTGTTCTAAACATTTTAAATGGACCAACATTCATTTAATCCTCAAAACAACCTTTTGCAGAGATATAATCATTATTTCCATTTTAAGATGGGGAAACTAAGGTAGAAATACATGGAGTGGGGAGGCATATAGAAGTATACCCATGTACACATGTAGAGATGGCCACAGATATTACTACATATATTTTTGTACATGCTGTAATATGCCCATGTGTATAATAAAACACAGTTATAGAAACCTCTTAGCCATAATGAAACACCTCCTGGGATGGAGATACTGGGCTTGAGGGCTAGGGATCGTAGTCTCAGGGGACATCAAGTTCAATTGGCATAACATAGTCCATAAAAACAATGTTCTACATCCTACTTTGGTGAGTAGAGATTGGGTTCTTAAAAGCGTGTGAGTGGCCATCTAAATTACAACTATTGGTGTCTTTCCAGAGCAAAGAAGAGTGAAGAAAACCAAAGACTCAAAGAAGCAATTAGTCCAAGGAACTAATGGACCATGTGAACCACAACCTCCACTAATCCAAAACCAGAACTAGATGGTGCCTGGATATATAGCTCTGACAGGGATCACAACAGAAGGTGCTGGATAGAGTAGGAGAAAAAGGTAGAACAAAATTTAAATTCATTAAAAAGACCAGACTTACTGGTCTTATAGAGACTAGTGGAAACACCAAGCCCCCCTTAGACATCCTTCTAACTTAGAACTGAATCCACTCCCGGAGATCACTTCTCAGCCACATGAAAGACAAGCCTATGAATTGAACAATAACATGCAGGAGGAACATACTCCTCAAACAATCAATTGTACAAGACCAAAAGGGCAGCATTCGCCCTAAAGCAAAGTTAAGAATGCAGGAAGAGGCAGGAAAACTGGGCAAATGGAATTGTGGAAACCAAGGTCGAAATGGGGAGAATGCTGACACATTGTGTGGATTGCAAACAATGTCACAGAAAAATCTGTTTATAAATTGCTGATTGGGAAACTAATTTGCTCTGTAAACTTTCACCTAAACCACAATAAAATATTTAAAAAAAAAAAAAAAAAAAGACTAGAAATAAGCTACATAGCTGGTATGAGGCAGATCCAGAAGATCCAGAAGTCAAACCCAGGCAAGCTTTGACAGAGAAGATGTAACTGTCCTTGTGTATTGATTGTTTACCTCTTAGATACTGGAGGATCAAAATAAAAAATGGTGAGGTGGGTCAAAATGTCCTTCTTCCATACCATACCTTGCCCCCACCTGAAATCTCTTCCCACATCCTCTGTGCCTATACAATCATAGGCTTCCTCTAGGGGAGCTAGGCTGTCTTTGAGGTGGAAGGGCCCAATGACCACATGGCTGGGGCTCCTGACTCTCTACTGGGGTCCCCAGCATCTGAGCTAAACCCTGTTGGAGCTAGTGGCATCTGTGCTGCAATTACTTTTGCTTCGTACTCTTTCTTATCTTTCTCAATCAACCGTAGCTCCTTCAGGTCATGGGTTGGGTCTTATTATTTCTATTTCCATTGCATAATATTGGACAGGGAGCGCTGATGGTGCAGAGGTTGCTGCTAACCAAAAGGATCAGTGGTTCAAACCCACCAGCTACTCTGTGGAAGAAGGGTGAGGCAGTCTGCTTCCTTAAAGATTTGCAGCCTTGGAAACCCAATGGGGGTCACTATGAATCAGAATCAATTCAATGGCAGTGTGTTTGGTTTGGTTTTGGAGTATTGGACAGGTATAAGTTAAAGGGGGCCACAAAAATTGTTGAATGAATGAATGTGTAATTTCCCTAATAGTAAACTCCACAAAGGTGATTTGCTTTAGTAAATATATATATATATATGCTATTACTTTGGCCTAACAAGTTCTTCTGCATAAAGGGACTTGTGACTTTTGATGGTATTTCTGTAAACCTAATTGAAAGTTCATGATGTTTTGATGTTCTGATGCAAGTGACTGGTCTGTGGGTAAATCCTTTAATTTCCACATTCTTCCACTTTCGATTTTGTTTAAAACTCCTATAGTATCTGGTGATAGCAGAGTGCACTGGCAAGGGAATTTGCTATAATACAGAGCAAATCACACACCCAAAACTGAACAAGTCCATTTAGAAGATATGCCTGTGATTATAACTATATACTTGATCTGTAAGATTGGACAAATTATTCCTATGTCTTAACCCAAGAATTGTAAAGAGTCATGGTTCATCAGGCTGCATAAATCAGAAACCTTAATGCTGTCCAAACTCCCCACCTGCCCTACACTCAAATTCAATCAATCTGCTAGTTTTGTTGATTCTATCTTTTGAATAGCTCCTGAAACTGTCTCCTCTTTTCCATCCTCACTTGTAATCATAAGTTAGTTCAGGTTTCATCATGGACAATTGCAACTGCTTTCTATTGTGTCGCTAACTGTGAGCTTGCTCCATTCTAACTCATCATTCTCACTGTAGCCAGAGTGATCTTTCTAGGAAGTAAATCTGACCATGTCACTTCTCTGTTTGAAAAGTAAGTAATATTTTCTTATCATCTATGAAATAAAATATGACCCCACCCACTTTTCTGCTGCCCAATTCTTAATGGATATTTCTGGTTAAAATAACAAGAACAAATCAAAAGTGGAAATAGTGATGACTGCACATGATAAAATGTGGTGTTGACTAAAAGTAGACTGAAGAGCAAATCTTGAAATTAAGATCTATAAAATTTGACCCAGGAAAATTGGGTCTGATAGAAACAAGAGCCATTTAAGAAGACTCACACTGAATTTTACCTAAAATTTGTAAAATTCAACACAGAAAGAAATGATAGATGAGTCAAATCTTCAGTCCAAAGTTTAAATGAAAATGAAGTGATTCTGATTGAAATAACTCTAGTAAATAAAAAAATTATAAGTGCAAAAATTGAAAAATTTTTGTATAACATAGAAAAATGATCTAGAAATTATATTAGATTTTTGGAATTTTTTCCTGAAAACACTTTCTCAATGAGCACACAACAATGCTGGTATAATTTTGGTTCAATGTCAAGATGTTATTAGGCACTAAGTTTCTGTTTATGGTGATGGAAAATTTGACAATGAATATTGGTAATCATTGTACCACATGATTAGTGTAATTAATGTCACTAAATTACACACTTGAAAAATGTTAAATTGACAAATGTTGTGTTACATATGTTTTTACAATCTTTTTACAAATTGGGGTTTAAAGAATTGGTATAAGAAAGAGAAAGGGGGAGGCTTCCGGCAAGATGGCGGACTAGGCAGAAGGATTGCAAAGACCCTCTTCAACAAAGAAAAGGGAAACCAATTAACACAGACACAGAAGATAATCTTGGACCCTTGAGCCTTGAAGGGAAGGATACAGAATTG
>NW_006921825.1:3016934-3026720 GCF_000298275.1 Orycteropus afer afer | reverse complement strand
AAGGCTGGTGGTTCAAACCCACCAGCCACTCCTCAGAAGGAAGGTTGGGCAATCTACTTCCGTAGTGATACTGCCTCAGAAACCCAAGGAAGGGTTGCTATGAATCAGGGCCAACTCGATAGCACATAACAGCAAGTATTTGCTGAAAGAGAAAATGAAGGATGAAGCATACTGAAAGGCTTCTGGTATTTGCTCAAACCACCTGCTAGTCTTTATTGTAATCAGTAGAGGGCAGCAAAGACTCTGAGTTACATCCTCTAACTTTTCTAGGTTTTAAGCCAGAAAACTTCAAAAAACTTGTTACTCCCCTTTGCCAAGTAGTAGATTCAGTTATTTCAGAAAAATATTCAACCTTGCAAACTCTTCCCTATTATTATTATTCCTGGAGCCTTCTCCAATCTGAACTATTTACAGGATATTTGACTAACACAAAGATACCAGGCTAACAAAGCTCCGTAGGAAATGAAAGCAGATGCTGTATTGACTAAGCCAAAAAGAAACCCAACGGCCTGGAGCCTGTACCTTCTTGCCTGACAAGTTAGCGTGGGGGGAAAAAAGACGATTGTATCAAACTCAACAGCTGTTTGGGACTTAAGGATTTACAGCTCTCCCTTATGGTGTGTGAGGAGGAGCAGGTATCAGCTAGGCAGCTGCTGTTTATGTTTCAAGAATTTGCAAGAGTGTGTTTTGCGTGTGTGTTTATGGTTCTGCCTTCTGTTTTTATCTGTTTTTGCTTATGCCATCTTTTCTTTTTGTTTAATAACCTCCCGAGGGTAGGAACTTCAACTTCTGCCTTTTAGGGCTCCCATGGTACCTTTATCAAGAGTGCACCCTAACCTAAGAAATCAGCAGTTGAAACAGTGTCCACATAACCTTCACAATGGTGTTTGCATTCACTATCTCTCAGACAAATCTAAGTCCCACTATGTACTAAGCACAGATCTGTGCTCTAGGGGTACAGATACTCCATTTGGTTTTTTTAAAAAAAAGTTACTAAAATTAAAAAGGGGGTAGAGTTTCTCAGTATGGCACTATTGACATTTAGGGTTGGGTAATTCTTTGTTGTGGGGGACTGTCCTGTGCATCATAGGATATTTAGCAATATCCCTGGCCTCTACCCATTATAACAAGCGGTCACCCTCCACCTGAGTTATGATAACGAAAAATGTCTCCAGAGATTGCTAGATTTCCCCTCAGGGCCAAAATCCTCTACTACTTTGAGAACTACTATTTTAAGGAGTTAGTGATAGATCTTTTTGGAGTATCCTTCCAGCCTTGTATCAATTACAAGGGAGTACTTCTTTCTTTCTTTTCAGAGTACTTCTCCTTTCTCGGGAGTACTTCTCCTCCTTACTTCACACTTGTCTATTGTGACCTCAAGTCCATGGACTTGGTAAATTGGACATTTGACCCAACTTAAGCCTCTCAGTTTCTCTCCTGGAAATTTGAAACTGGGGCTTAGGGACTGACTACCACGCAGATTCTTCTTGGAGCCAGGATTTTGAAGCAAATTCAGGAGGTGTGAATTGATTATATTAAGGGGACTATGAAACAGACATTCATCTGCAAAAGAAGAATGAAACAGACTACAGAGTTGAGAGACAGAAAGAAACCACCTGGCTCCCAACACTTCCTATTCTAGTACTGCCTAAGGCTCAGCTGAACTTCTTACCTTGTATTGTTTAAGATATTCTTGTGTACTTAAAACTAATTCTGTTTTCGACTAACCAAAACCAAACCACACTGCCATCGAGTTGATTCTCTTTTTACATTCCTAAAAACCAAACCAAACTCACTGTTGTAGAGTTGATTCTGGCTCATAGCAACCACCACTGGGTTCCCAAGGCTGTAAATCTTTATAGAAGCAGACTGCCTCATCTTTCTTCCATGGAGAGGTTGGTGGATTCAAACCACCTACCTTTTGGTTAGCAGCCAAATGCCTTAAACACTGTATCACCAGAGCACCTTCTTTTTGTACTTGTTGTTGTTGTTGGTATGTGCCCTCGAGTCAGACCCGGCTCATAGCGATCCCTCCTTGGGTTTCCGAGGCAGTATCACTACGGAAGTAGATTGCCCCATCTTCCTTCTGGGGAGTGGCTAGTGGGTTTGAACCACCAGCCTTCTGGTTAGCAGTCAAGTGCCTTAGCCACTATGCTACTAGAGCTCCCTCTTTTTGTACTAGAGTATTACTATTATTATTATTATTATTTTACTGGCAAATAAGGAGTCCTAACAACTTACTTTGGCAAATAACAACAACAACAACAACAACAACAACCTACTTGTTGCCTGGCACTGAAATCATAACCAGTTGTGATAGTTGAAGATGTGTCAACTTGGCTGGACTCCGGTTGTGAGTGGTGGTTCCCATGATGGATCACATGACTGCGTTCTAAGCGGCCGGTCGGCCTAGGGGGAGTTTCCCCAGGGGTGTGGCCTACCTGCAATACTATCCCAGGGACAAACTGGAAGAACGGCATTCCGGACTATATACTTCCTGGAGCGAGCAGCTCGCTGCTCGCCCTGGAGGTTTTCGGATTCATTCTTTGTTGGGAACAGCGACCAGCGCACTGCGTGTCAGCTTGATTCTCTCAGCTCTACTGTGCTTATGGGAACCAGACGACTCCGGGCCCCATCTCTCTCCAGAGACGAACTTTGTGACTTGAACTCCTCTGCCGTGCGTGCGAAAGCCAGACGGCCCTGGGCCCCATCCCCCTCCAGAGACGAACTTTTCAGCTTGAACTTGTCGGCTTCTACACGCTTGTGAGCCATTTATCTAAGATAAATTTCTCTCTCTCTCTCTTTCTCTCTCTATAAATATATATATATATACTTTGCTGGTTTTTGTGTTTCTCTAGAGAACCCAATCCAACACACCAGTAATTATCAGGACCCAGGCAGTCAAGGGCCTCATTCATCTCAGCTCCATTCTCTCTCTGACAAATGGCTTCCTCTTCCACACTGTCGTCATAACTTTGGCTTGTACATAGCCTTGCCTTGCCACGGCCTCGAGTCAACTTCCTGTTACCTTTCGCCCTCAGTTTAACTGCTAATGGCAAACCCAGACCAGGATTCCTAGTTAAGATTCCTGAGCAAATGAGTCTGATTGGCTCATGTGACAAACACTATTGTTTGCCTCTCAACCAACCACTTCTTACCGGTTTTGTCCAGGTAAACAACCACAGGCGATGAATCATACATAGTTGGTTTGTAAAGGCAATGAGATGGCAAGGGATCTTCTAGGGGGTTATGGGAAAGACTTTTATCCCTGATGTTGTTGTTATGTGCTTTCGAGTCGGACCCAACTCATAGCAACCCCGCCTTGGGTTTCTGAGGTGATATCACTGCGGAAGTATATTGCCCAACCTCCTTCCGAGGAAAAGCCTGAGGAGGCATTAGTCCTTCACCTTCCTGCCTGCTTTGGATGTGTTGTGTGAGGACATGACACGTGAAACTGCTATAGACATTTTGCAACCATGAGGTAAAGCCAAGAGAACTACAGAAAAGGGTTTTGACATCCTTGAGCTGACAGATTAACCAACCCAGGAGCCATCTACCTCTGGACTTCTTGTTACATGAGATAATTAGGTGTCCTTACTGTTAAAGCCACTTTGACTCAGGTGTCCTGTTACCTGAAGCCAAAAGGATCTTGACCGATATATTACAGCTCATCTTTTCAGGCCAGGTCACTCGGGTCCTAGGTCAGCTCGTAGAAGGATTGCCCTGAAGTCAGGCACACATCTCCAGGCTATGCAGGCAGTTTTACCCCCCAAGTTTTATTTTCAAAACTTTTAAACTTGCAGAAAATTTGCAAGAATAATAGCATCCTTTAGAGCTTTGTCTATTTTGTTTTGTGTAGTTTTTACCTTTCTCTTTGTTTTTATCTAGGATTCATCAAGAATCACATGTAAAATAACATTAAAATAATGTTAACATTAAATAATATTAAATAACATTAATAAAATGGTCACATCCCTATAGGCTGCTTTATTCTAAAACTTCTTAACTATAACCTGTAAGGCTACAGTAAGGAAAAGAGGACGCACAAAAGTGAGGTTAAAGAGAAGTTTTTATTCTGAGTTTCCAGGTGAGGTTTACGGGCCCCCAAGAGGGGCCCAGGCGAGGTTCACGGGTCCCTGGGAGGGGCCCAAGAAGTCGCACCGCTTGGCTGGGGAGGGGAGGGTTTATAGTCTTGTGGAGGACCTAAGTGGGGACACTAGGGAAATGGTGGGGTCCAATTAGCTGTTAGTATGGGTTGCACTTAATTAGCATGAGGGGGCTTCACAAGAGGAAGCTTGCCACTGCATGGGACTTTCCAGTCTGGGTGGGTTCTGTTACTTTGGTTGTCTTATCAGGCTGTCTCATCAGGGCTTGACACCCGGAGGAACTGCTAACTGAAATGTTGGTGGCTTGGGTTTGCTTAGGCCTAACATAACCACACACTTTGAGTGAATGATTCACTGGCCTTGAGGACTTAAGACCATAGTCTCAAGGGACAACTAGGTCACTTGGCATAACATAGTCCACAAAGACAATGTTCTGCATCCTACTTTGGTGAATAGTCTTTTTGTGACTGGGGTCTTAAAAACTTGCAAGTGGCCATCTAAGATGCAATGATTGGTCTCTCCTCATGTAGAGCAAAGAAGAGTAAAGAAAATCAAAGACTCAAGGAAAGAATTAGTTCTAAGGACAAACGGACTATGGGAACCACAGCCCCCACTACCAGGAGACCAGAAGGGTTAGATGGTCACCAGAAACCACCAACAATCATTCTGATCAAGATCATAATAGAAAATCCTGGACAGAGAGGAGGGAAAAAAAAAAAAGTAGAACAAAATTCAAAACATAAAAAAGACCAGACTTACTGGTCTGATAGATACTGGTGGAACTCCCAAGACTGTGACCCTTAGACATACTTCAAGCCTGGAACTGAACCCACCAAGTGAGTAATAACACCAGAGAGGAACATAGTCCTCACTACAATCAAGCACAGGAACTAAATGGGCAACATTTGGTCAAAAACAAATCTTGGAAGTCAGGAAGGGTCAGGAAAGGATGAAATGGAAAGGGGAGAAGGGGGAAAAGTGCTGTTACATTGAAGGGATTGCAACAAATGTCACAAAATAAAATATGTATACCTTGTTGAACGGAAAACGAATTTGCTCTGTAAACTTTCACCCAAACTGCAATAAAATAAATAAATAAAACCGTTCTCTTGCCTTTATTTTGTTTGTTGTTTGTTTATTTGGGGAGTTTTGTTTGTTTGGTTTGGTTTTTCCTGGAATTGACTTTGAGGCCATTTTCTTTATAGAATGTCTCACATTTGGATTGTCTGACTATTTTCCTCAAAATTAGGTTTAGTTAAAGAATATTACTAAGGTGAGTTTGGATCTTTCTCAGGCACATATCAATGTGACCATCTATTGGTGATAATGCGTTCCATTGGTTGATTAAGGTGCTATCTGACAGATTCCTCCATTGTAAAGGCATCTTTTCTCCCTTTGTAATTAATAAGTAATCTGTGGGATGTGAGAATATCTGGAGATACTTGAGAATGTGAGAATACAATATCTTGTTCCCCAACAACTTTCACCCAATGGTTTAGCATCCATTAATAATCCTTACCTGAATCAAATATTATTTTGGCAATCACAAAAATTATCATTTCTGCACTTACTAACTAGTATTTTGCAGTTTAAGAAAGAGTAAATACTTTTCAAAAAAAAAAAATTTATTATGATTTAAGTGAAACATTACAAATTGGTTTTCCTTTCAACAATTCATACACAATTTTGTTTTATAACATTGACTGTACTCCCCACAAAGCTACAGTACTCTTCTACTTCTTCCCTCTATTTCCCATTCCCATTCTTCCTTCTTTCCTATGCCTTCCTGCCTTCTGAGCTTAACCCTTAGGCAAAAGCTGCTTTTTTGATCTCATGTGGCCATACTGAGGAGTATCTACCCCTCCAGTACTGCTGTTCATTCATAGGCCTGTCTGTTTGACTGAAAGTTGAGCCACAGGGATGAGTTCAGTTCCAGGCTTGAACGGTGACTAAGGGAGTCTTGGGGGTTCCACCAGTCTCTATCAGACCAGTAAGCCTGGTCTTTTTTTATCATTTTGAGTTTTTTCCCACATTATCCCCCCACTCTACTCAGGACCTTCTGCTGTAATCTCTTTCAGAGTGGATGACAGCGGTAGCCAGCCATCTACTTCTGGTGTCAGGGTGTAGGAGGCTGAGGTTCACATGGTTCATTAGTCCTTAGGACTATTTGTTTTTATGTATCTTTGATTGTCTTCACTTTTTTTTTTCTTCAGAGAGAGACCAGTATCTGCACTTTTGATGGCCACTCACTAGCTTTTAAGACCCCAGTCTTACTCACCACAGTAGGATGTAGAACACTGTCTTTGTAAACTATATTATGCCAATTGAGTTAGCTATCCTCTGAGACTGTTATCCTAAACCCCCAAGCTCAATAACTTATTATTTCAAGGTATTTGGTTATGACTAAGATGCTTTCATACCTTTGTTCTTGATTGCTCTATTATTACATGGATATATTTACAGCACATTCAAATATCCTCTGTCAAATCTGTATATGGTCGTGGGTATAGTCCTGTTTGCCTATGCATACTTGTTCAGTGTGGTGGTTAAGGTTCTGTGTCAACTTGGCTGGGCCTGGTTGAGCAGCTGGGCAACTGGATGTAGTATTCCCCATGATGAGACAGGTAATCAACTCCATGGTGGACTCTACTGTGAGCAGCTGAGTAGCTCCCTTAGGGATATGGTCTGCTTCCTGTATATAAGCAGAAACCTTGGGAATGGTCTCTGACTTATGGCATGCTTGAACCCTGCATGTAGCCGAGATGCTGTTCAGCAGCCTGCCATGCTCTGCTGACCTTGGGACTTGCATTGGTCTTGAATTAATGGCTGCCATGTAGTTTGGTAACATTGGGACTGTGCCTTTTTACTTGTCAACCTTGGTGTGTCAGTCTCAACAGACAGTAGCTCTCTAAATGAAGAAAAGCCTTTAGCCCCAGTGGGCCAGGACCAGGAGGTAGAGCTGAAGCCCAAAGTTGAGAGGCTATCACCCAGCCCTTAGAGCCTGGCACTTTGAACTCGGACTTAAAACCTCCAAACTGTAAGATAATAAACTCCTGTTTGTTCAAGCATCCCATCAGTGGTATATTCTTGTCAGAGTGGCACTGAGTAACCAGAACATTCAGCTTGCCTGTCTATGTATTCACTTGTAGATTATTTTTTATTACTGATATTGCATGATTGTGTATGTAATGGTATTTCTTTTCTTGTCTGTAACTTTTGTGCACATCTCTGTGTCTTCCTTTGCCTTAATGATACTGTGCTGATCATTCCCTTATTGTATATTTTCTTACCCTATACCCAAATTAGTGCATGTCTATTATCTAGTTAGTGATTCTCTTCCCTATGCTCCTGTCCCTGGTAACCATCAAAGAATGTTTCTTTGTGTGTGTAAACCTTTCTTTGACTTTCTATAAGAGTAAACTTATGTAGTATTTATCCTTTTGTGAATGACTTATTTCACTCAGCATAATGTCCTCCAGATTCATCCACATTATGAGGTGTTTTGAGGATTCTTCATTATTCTTTAATGTCACATAGTATTCCACTGTGTATGTACCATAGTTTGTTTTTTCCATGTATTCATTGATTGTCATTTAAGTTGTTTCCATCTCTTTGCTATTGTGAGTAATGCTACAATGAACATTTGTTGTTGTTGTTATGTGCCCTTGAGTCGGACCCGACTCATAGCGACCCCTCCTTGGGTTTCCGAGGCAGTATCACTACGGAAGTAGATTGCCCCATCTTCCTTCCGAGGAGTTGCTGGTGGGTTTGAACCGCGGGTGTGTATATATCTATTTGTGTCCCAGTTCTTATTTTTCTAGGATATATAATTAGTAGTTGGATTGCTAGGTCAAATGGAATTTCTACTTCCAACTTTTTAAGGAAGGGCCTTTCTATCTTCCACAGTGGTTTTATCATTTTACAGTGAAGTACATGGCACTTTTATGGGGGTGAGACCATGGAAACAAGGTGTATGGAACTCTAACATGAGGATTATTCAGTTTTGTCATTCCTCTAACTTAAAACAAGCCATTCAAGAACTGGGAAAGGGGAAATCTCACTACCATCAAGTCAGAGAAGAGCCTGGAGCAGAGCGCATCCTTGGACTGGAGATCCCTATGCTGAGATGACAGTACAGAGATGGCAGAGAGACAGCAGCTGCAGCCGTGTCAGCAGAACCAAGAGACCAGCATGAGACAGAACAGCGGGCTTGTGACCCACACAAAGAGAAAGTTGAGTGCCTTTGGTCAGAAGCTTTGTTAGTGGAGTGGGGTACACCTAGGTGCACCTATCAGCAAAGCTAAAAGAGATTTGTAACACTTCCCTGAGCAAGGCAAGGGTCAGTCCAAGAGACCAAAGGTCAAAAAGGGACATGTTTATGGGCATGGCAGAAGGGAAGATGCCCTGATTAAAGAATCAACCCTGTACATAACCAATTTTATTAGTTTCTAACTTATTCTTTCTTATTTGCAAAAATAAGCAAACAGACACACACATACATATATTCTTATTTTATCTTCTTATTCAAATCACAGTATACTATGTATACTCTGCCTCTTTTTCACTTCACATTGTTTAATTTTATACATATGCAAATTTTTATAGCATCAGATTTTTACTATGTGATCTATTTGCACTTTCAAATATATTTGATATTTTTTAAAAAAATATTGTTGTTTAATGTTTTTTGTATTAATGCTAAAATAATAATTCCTGCATCTTTTTGGTTTTCTTTCTGTTAATTAATAATTTCTTCTTCACTTTCTCTTCCCTCTCCATCAGCATCTAATTTGAATGCATATTCTTTTATTATAAGGCTATTATTATGGATTGAATTCAATCCCACAAAATAATATGCTAAAGTCCTAACCCTCAGAAACCTATAAATTGGGTCTTGTTTGGAAATAGGGTGTTTGAAGATGTTATCAGTTAACATGAGGACATATTGGACTGGTGTCTATCCTAATCCAAATATGAGTACTGTCCTTATAAAAGAAGAGAATAGACACAGAGAGACAAAGACAAGGCAGCCATGTGAACATGGAGGCAGAGACTTGAAATGCCAAGGACACTGGCCATCACCAGAGGCCAAAGAAAAGCATGGAACATGTTTTCCCTCTGAGCCCTCAGAAGAACTCAGCATTGTTGATACCCTGATGTTGGACTCCAAGCCTTCAGAACTGTAAGACAATAAACTTCTGTTCTTAAAAGCCACCCAATTTGTGGTACTTTGTTAAAGCAGCCATAAGAAACTAACACAACAATCAATAAGTGTGTTCTATCTTTCATCTTTTTTCCATTCTCACCTTTTAGTTGTTATATAGTATCTAGTGTAGATGGACATACACTCTTTTGACAACCATCACAGATTTACAGGTAAATATATATTTAATGTTTGTCATATCTTTATGCCACTCCATTTTGGTTATCTAAAATTGTTTCCTTAATAAATTCTTCAGGAAGGGCTCATGGAAGCAATAGTCTCTGATTCCTTCATGTTCTTAACAATCTGTGCCATTTGGCTATATGTAAAAATCCTTGACTCATTTTTTTTCTTTGGATATCTCCAATATGTTGCTTCATTTTTTCTTTTTAAATTTTATTTTGATTTGGGTGAAGATTTACAGAGTAAATTCACTTTTCATACAGCAGTTCACATATACTTTGTCTCATGTCATTG
>NW_006921825.1:2962823-3008694 GCF_000298275.1 Orycteropus afer afer | reverse complement strand
AGGTTGGGCAATCCTACTTCCGTAGTGATACTGCCTCGGAAACCCAAGGAGGGGTCGCTATGAGTTGGGGCCGACTCGACGGCAAATAACAACAACGACAACAGTGTTGTTTCTTTTTATTTCAGCAACTTTTTAAAAATGTGAACTTCTTAACTTGAATGTTAGCTTTTAAATTTTAAATTATTTTTTAATTTCCATTGCTTTTGATTTTCTCTCTTGTGGTTTCTTACTATACATAAGTTGGATATTCTCTGCTTAACTTCTGTATCAACCATTTTCTCAAGTCTTTTTTAATACTTTCTTCATTTCTCTTTGATTTAGTAATTTTTTTTTCCTTTTCACCTTTTATTTCTTTTAAGATTTTATCTGCTGTCTTAGTTTTCTAGTGCTGCTATAGCAGAAGTACCACAAGTGGATGGCTTTGACAAACAAACATTTATTTTCTAATAGTTTATGAAACTAGAAGTATGAATTCAGAGTGCCTCTTCTAGGAGAAAGCTTTCTCTGTCAGCTCTGAAGGAAGGTCCTTGTCTCTTCTGAGATTCGGGTCCTGGGTGATTTTCATGTAACTTAGCATCCCTTTTCCTCCATCTCTGCTTCCTAGCTTGGTTGTGTAAACTCTTTTATATCTCAAAAGAGAGTGACTCAAGATATACCCTACACTAATCCTGCCTCATTAACATAATAAAGACACCCCATTCTCAAATGGGATTATAATGATATGCATAGAAGTTAGGGTTTGCAACATATTTTGGGGAACACAATTCAGTCAATAACATCTGCTATATATATTCACTGTTCTATTGCTTCTTTTTTAGTCTCCATTTCTGAAATGATTAATTTAATTCAAAGTCTTTCCTGAGTTCCACTACTTCTTTTCTGAATTTTTCGAATTATGATGTATGAGGTTATTTTCTATGTAATATTATTTTACTAGTTTTTTTTTCCAAAATCTCACTTTGAAATATGTTAATTTTTTCTGTGTTTTGTAAGTATGTTTTTTCCGATATGTTTTCATTATTGAAATGTTGTTCTTACTTTAATTCTTTTTTCTTATAATATCTTAGTATTGGACTTGAAAACAATATTATTGTATTGCTCATTTTTTTGTGAATTAAGTTTTCCTTTTTTGAAGTAAGGGTGAGTCAGATAACTATCCTAACCTCATTGCTCTAGAGCTCCCTTTTCTGATGTCCTTACAAAGAATTTCTTTAAAATGACCCCATACCTTCTGAGACCTATTTCTTCTGCTCTTTTATCTGTACTTTCTTTGCTCCTACTACCCTATCCTGTCCCATTAGGATTTCACTCTGAGAAGTCTATATTTGATGTGAGACTTTCTCCTGAAAAGGAACTTTGTAATTTTGAGAATTCACAAAGCCAAGAGTGCTCCGGCTCCTTTAGACCTTACCTTGGATCCCACACACCCAAACATGTATTTTAAGGGAAGGTGAGGATCCCTCCCCATGACAGCTTCTAGGCATCCTTGCTAACTTGCCACATGCTCTGTGCTTCTTTCTTCTCTGGTCACTTCTGAACTTAGATAAAATACCATACCACACGGCATGAAATCTGGCTTCACAAACAGCTGCTGTAAGGATCACATATAGTACAAGAGAGTTAAAAGCATGACCATAGGGTAAACCATGACCAATAGGAAATAGAGAAAAAGAAGGAGCTAGGCATATAGATTTCCTCTACTTTCTCCCTCACATGGACAATTACAATTTTCTTTATTCTGCCTATGCAGAGACAGCCATAAGGCTCACAAAGGCACTGTTAGCTAACCAAGGAGTATTCCATAGCATTAGAATAAGTTGTTGTTGTTGTTATGTGCCATCGAGTCGGACCCGACTCATAACGACCCCTTCTTGGGTTTCCGAGACAGTATCACTACGGAAGTAGACTGCCCAACCTTTCTTTCGAGGAGTGGCTGGTGGGTTTGAATCGCCAGCCTTCTGGTTAGCAGTTAAGTGCCTTAGCCACTATGCTACCAGAGCTCCCATTAGAATAAGAGTAGGTGCTTTTTCCAATTCACAGAAGAGTAAGACATGAACTAGAGACTGTCCTGCCCAGGGTATACACGTGTATTAACAATAATGGACTACTAGTATAAATGTTATAGACCTTAGAAATCATCGAGTCCAACCTACCACCAATTCATCTTATAGTATCCTTGCCAGATGTCCTCATTCTCTGTTGGACTAATCCCTATGATCAAGTGTTCACTACCTCATTTTTTAGCTTTAATTGTCTAAAAGTTCTATCTTTATTTCTCTTAATGTTTTAAAGACATACTTACTTATCTTCTGTTTTCATACCATAAAATTTGCATTTAAAAAGGCATAAAGTGCAGTGAGTTTTGGTAAATGTATATACAGTTGTGAAACTACCAGCACCATCAAGATACAGAGTCTTCTCTACATGAACTATAGCCTCCACTAGTCTGAGACCAGAGGAACTAGATGTGCCCAGCTACCACTACCAACTGCTCTTAACAAATCACAATAGAAGGTCCTGGACTGAGTGGGAGAAAAATGTAGAACAAAATTCAAAATAGTAATAGTTTTTTAAAAAAGGAAGAGATTTATACTGGTCTGATAGGGACTGGTGGAACCCCTGAAACTTTGGCCCTTAGGCACCCTTACAACTTAGAACTGAACCCACTCCCAGAGATCACCTTTCAGCCAAACAATAGACAGGCCTATAATGCGAGTTCTGGTGGCATAGTGCCTAAAGCATTTGAATGCTAACCAGCAGTCTTAGCAGTTCAAGCCTACCAGCCACTCCTCGGAAAGAAGATGGGGCACTCTACTTCCATAGTGATACTGCCTCAGAAACCCAAGGAGGGGTCATTACGAGTCAGGTCTGACTTGATGGCACATAACAACAACAACATAATGTGAACAATAACACCAGTGAGGAACATGCTACTCAAAACTATCAACCAATCATGTGAGACCAAAAGGGTAGAATTTGCCCAAAAACAAAGTTCAGAAGGCAGGAAAGGACAGGACATATGGGGCATGGAAATGGGGGACCTAGGGAGGAAGTGGGAAGAGTGCTGTTACACTGAGGAGAATGTAACTAATGTTACAAAACAAAATGTATATAAATTGCTGAGTGGAAAACTAATTTATTCCGTAAACTTTCACCCAAACCTCAACAAACTGTTAAAAAAAAAAAAAAAAAAAAAAGATATAGAATATTTCCATCACCCAAAAACCACTAATCTGATTTCTATCTCCGTAGTTTTCCCTTTTGGTGAATGCCATATAAATACAATCATAAAATGTGCAAGCTTTTGTGTCAGACTTCTTTCACTTAGCATAATGCTTTTGTAATTCAGCCATGTTATTGCAGTTATCAGTAATGTGTTACTTTTCGTTGCTGAGTTGTATTCCATTGTGTGGATATACTACTGTCTATTTATCCACTCACTTATTAATGAACATATGGATTGTTTCCAGTTTTTAGTAATTATGAATAAAGTTACTATAAATATTTGTATACAAGTCTTTTTACAGCATATGCTTTTATTTTTCTTGAATGAATAAGATTGCATTTGCTGGGTCATATTTTAGTGGATAAAGAAGTTCAAAACTGCTTTCAAATGTATCTGTATCATTTGGCATGCCAACCAGCAGTATGTGAGATAATTTTTTTTTCCCATTAATTTTAAGATTACATAGATACTACACAAACTCATTCTTGTTATTTAAAGAAGTTGAGCAATGTGGGATGCAAATACTCCATTTCTCTTTTTCTCAATCTCTCCTCTTTAAATGTGGGTACTCTGATCAGTTGATGTGTATAAAAAACTCATTCTTATATTGAGGAGAATTAGATACACTTTGAGGCCCTGCTAGTACCTGGCAGATACATTTGAAAACAGTTTTGAAGTTGTTTATCAGTTAAACATAAACTTACTTATTTGATTGCATACTACTGTGGCAAGATCAGGTAAGGGCTGTGAGGTCAGCCAGACCTGGGTTTTGATATTGGATCTGCCACTTTCTAGCTCCAAACAGAGCTTGGAAGTAATAGCATCCATGTGCTGCTTATATAATATATAACATACAATTAATATGTGAAAATAATATATATTTTTTACAGTTTCTATTTGACATTTCTAATTAATGTAAGTTTCTAATTTTTCTTCCATTTCTGTGCAATAAAAGTTAAAATATCAATACATAAAAGTACTGTGGACCCCAGACAAGGCACATTAATGTAAAATGTTCATCTGAAACTCAGTTACCCATAAAAACCTTCAGGAAACCCTTCAGAGGATGAAAAAAGGAGCAGAGACTAATAAATCTTATTAAAAAAGATGTAGCTCATTTCTAACATGTATAGATTAGCTGTAATTGACAAAATACAATCATGAATTTAAAAATAATGTCAACCACATCACCCATACAAGAATATCATTTGATGCATGACTTTCTAATGACTAAAAAGAAAGGAGAAAAACACCCACTAACTATCAATCATTAAGGAACAGTCTAAAAAAAAAGTTTAGTATAATATCTTATAGCTATTAAAATTAACAAGTGAATTTCATGAAACAACATGGAGAGGTGTGTATAATATATTGTTAAATGAAAAAAGAAGCTTATCAAAGTTTTTTGGTTTTGTTTTTTGCCTTTCATTATACATATATATGTGTCAAAATATTTGCAGTTTTAACAACTTTAAAGTGTACACTTCAGTGACATTAACTACAGTCACCAGGTTGTTCGACCATCACCACCATTCATTTCCAAATATTCTTCTTCACCTTGAACAAAAACAGTATCCCTAAGAATAACTTCCCATTTTCCTCTACCCTCATTCCTTGATAAACACTAATAAACTTTTGTCTCTATGTATTTACCTATTCTAGACATTTCATTCAAGTAGGATCATACAATATTTGCCTTTTTGTGTCTGAATAATTTCACTCAGCAAAATGTTTTCCAGGTTCATTGCATTATAGCACGTATCAGAACTTCATTCCTCTTTATGGATAAATATTATTCCATTGTATGGATACACCAAATTTCTTTAATCCATTTATCTGTTGATGGACACAGCTTATCTCCATTTATTGTCTATTAAGAATAATGCTTTAATGAATATTGACGTACAAATACCTGTTGGAATCCCCAGTCTTAATTATTTTGGATATTGCTGGACTATACAGTAATTCTGTTTAACTTTTTGAGGAACAGCCAAACTGTTTCTACAGTGGCTGTACAATTTTACATTCCCACCAGCAAAGAATGAGGGCTCTAATTTCTCTGCATCTTATCAACTCTTATTATTTTTCCATTTTTCTAATAATAGTCATACTACTGAATCTGAAATGGTATTTCATTGAGGTTTAGATTTGCCATTCCCTATGTGCTTATTAGGAGCTCTGGTAGTATAGTGGCTAAAGCACGTGACTGCTAACCAGAAGGCTGACAGTTCAAACCCACCAGCCACTCCTCGGAAGGAAGGTTGGGCAATCCTACTTCCGTAGTGATACTGCCTTGGAAACCCAAGGAGTGGTCGCTATGAGTCGGGCCCGACTCGACGGCACATAACAACAACAACAACAAATGTGCTTATTGGAAGCTCTGGTAGCGTAGTGCCTAAGGTACTCACTGCTAACCAGAAGGCTGATGGTTCAAACCCACCAGCCACTTCTTGGAAGGAAGGCTGGGCAATCTACTTCCATAGCGATACTGCCTCAGAAACCCAAGGAGGGGTCGCTATGAGTTGGGTCCGACATATGCTTATTGCCCATTTTTATATCTTTTTGAGAAATATTTATCCAAGTTCTTTGTCCACTTTTAAATTGGGTTCTCTGTCTTTTTGTTGTTGAGTTGTAGGAGTTCTATAAAGTCTGGATATTAATCCCTTATCTGATGTATGTATATGGTGTCTTAGTCATATAGTGTTTGATCTATAGTGCTGCTATAACAGAAATATCACAAGTAGGTGGCTTTAACAAACAGAAATTTATTTTTTCACAGCTTAGGAGTTTAGGAATCTGAATCCAGGGTGCCAGCTCTAGGGGAAGACTTTCTCTCTGTGTTGGCTCTGGGGGAAAGTCCTTGTCCCTTCAGCTTGTTCCTTGATTCCTTGGATATCTCCTCCACGTAGCTTGGCATCAGTCTTCCCTGTCTCTGCTTCTCTTGCTTGCTTGTTTAATCTCTTTATATCTCAGAAGAGATTTGACTTAAAACACATCCTATACAAATCTTACCTCATTAACCCAACAAAAACAACCCAAAGACATTCCCAAATGTGGTATAACTGTAGACATAGAGGTTAGGACTTATAATACATATTTTTGAGAGGTACGATTCAATCCTTACTTGGTTATCAAATGTTTTCTCCTATTCTGTAACCAAAGTTATTGTATTATGATTTTGTTATTTGTATATTTTTGTCATTTGTATATATATATATTTTTTAATTATATATTATATATATATATATATATATGTGTGTGTGTGTGTGTGTGTGTGTGTGTGTATATGTTAGCATAAAAATGTCTAGAAAATAAAAGCCAAACTGCATGGTGATACATTCAGGTATTTCTGTGGAGAACATATTTTCACTTGAACAGATGGACTATATATATTCACAGTGGTGTTGGTATTTTGACTGAAACTTGGTCGGGGGGGGGTCTTACCTTGGACCTCAAGTGTTAGAATCTGAAAATCACAAACACACAATAAAAAGGTAAATCTGTTAAAGAACATATGAGCTCATGCCCATCACTGACCCTAAACATCCATTCTGGTAACTAACACCATTCAGGCCACAGGAAATTCTCCACATTTTTTGCCCTCTGTCCTGGAAATGAAAGGTGACTTTTTCCAAATGTCATGAATAATCACGGGTTATGCTGCTGCCAACATCATAGAAGGACACTGCTTGGAAGTGGGTGAATTTGAGCTGTGAAAGCATTTAGGAAAGAGAAAAGACAAATTAATTAACTTGTCATATCCTTCCTCTCAGATGTCATGAATGCTATAGATTCTTGCATAATAAAGTATCATTTCCCGGGAGTCCAAGTATTTATTTCTTTGCTTTCTTCTTGTTGTGGGCCTCTAAGTACATACCTAAAAATTAGTGTCGTATTTGCAATGGTTACTTATGGCAGCCAAAGAACATTGTTGTTGTTGTTGTTATGTGCCATCGAGTCAGACCTGACTCATAGCGACCCCTCCTTGGGTTTCTGAGGCAGTATCACTACGGAAGTAGATTGCCCCATCTTCCTTCCGAGGAGTGGCTGGTGGGTTTGAACCGCCAGCCTTCTGTAGCAGTCAAGTGCCTTAACCACTACGCTACCAGAGCTCCCCAAAGAACATTGTTGTTGTTGTTGTTGTGTGCCGTCGAGTAAACTGCTATTATAAATTTATTTATATGTAATCTAAATATAACATTCTTGAAACATGAACCAAAATACCAATTCTTTTCATTAGCAACTAATGGGCTTTGAGTGTAAGACTTGAAAGTCATTTGTTTATAAAAAATATTTAATAAATCCTAATTAAATTTTAAAACTAAAACAAAATGTATGTTTTGTTTAAACTATTTTAATTAAATTTTAATGTTCATTACTGCCTCGGAAACTCAAGGAGGGGTCGCTATGAGTCGGGTCCGACTCGATGGCACACAACAACAACAACAATTATAGTTTATATTTTGCCCCTTGATTTTCATAGATAATTTTGAATATTTTAGAAGAAAAATAACTTTCTTGAGACAATATAAAACCAAAAATTCAAACCCACTGCCATCAGATCAATTCTTACTTATATTTGACCCTACAGGACAGCGTAGAACTGCCCCCACAGGGTTTCCAAGGCTGTAAATCTTAACGGAAGCAGACCGCCTCATCTTTCTCCTCCAGAGTGGCTGGTGGAACCACCGATCTTTTATTTAGTAAGCAAATGTCTTAACCCACTGCACTGCCAGAGCTCCTGGAAACAATGTAGGAAAATAATTTTAATGTTTCAATATTTTAACATTTACTTTCCAAATTACATTTTTGATACAATATGTTCAAATTTGTAACCCTTTGAATATGATTACATTCTATCTTTTAATTGTTTAGCTCATTGAGAATGGGAACAAGTATAGATTGGAATAGAATAATAAAATATGAAAGTGAGCTCAGAAAAATAAGGGCTAAATATAAAAAAGTAGAAAATATTCAAAGGAAGTCTGCTTGAATTAATTTTTAATTGCAGACAAGGAAAATGAGCAGAATTCTCAAGCATGATCACCATATAATTCACAAGCAAGCATTACAAATTCTTTATTTAATGAAGATTTAGTTCCAGAAGCAAAACAATGAAAAAGAGCAAGAAAATTGTTCTTATCAAATCCACAACTTGAACAGGTCAAGCAAACCAAAAACTTTATGTTCTTTACTGATTTTTTTTTCTCATCAAAACAATGACAACAAAAAAAGATTGTTTTCTACATCAAATTTACAACTTACAAGAAACAAATGGAACCCTGGCCTGCCCATTAGAAGATAAAGAAAATTACATTAACAAAATTGGCAACTTGGACTTTCAGATGAAAACTCTGAAGCTTTAATTTTTCCAGGATGGTTATTTTGGAAAAATTCTTTATGGAATCATGAGAATGCTTCCAGAAAAAAATGAGCTGATCCAAATATGGGTTATGAATTTTCTAGTGGATAAATACCACAAAAAATATATATTTCATATTATACTACTATTCTTTCAAATGGAGAAAGAACTATAGAAACTGGTTTTTATATTCTGTGTTGAAACACATTTTTGTTACTTTTATTACACATTTTAGTCTTCACAATCAACATTAGCGACAGTTTCTATTAAATTAGCTATTAATAATTTTAAAAATTGCACCAAACAAACAAACAAACAAAAAAAAAAATTGCACCAAACAAACAAAAAAAAAAAACCAAACCCACTGCCATGGAGTCAGATCCGACTCATAGCGACCCCTCCTTGGGTTTCCGAGGCAGTGTCACTATGGAAGTAGATTGTCCAATCTTCCTTCCGAGGAGTGACTGGTGGGTTTGAACCCCCAGCCTTCTGGTTAGCAGTCACATGCCTTAGGCACTACGCCACCAGAGAATTTCTTCTCTCACTTTTTATCCTATTTTTTTCATCCTTGCATTTATTATTTATTTTAACTTTTAACTGATTTGGGTGAAAGTTTATGGAGAAGATTGGTTTTCCATTCAGCCATTCATACACTTTTTGATTCCTGACATTGCAATCCCCACATCGTAATGCCACTCTTTGCATATCCTCCCTGTGTTTACCATTTCTCTCATCCTTCTTTCTTAGCCCTTCCTGCCTTCTTAACTATCCCTGGGCAAATGCCGCACTTTTGATCTCACATGGTTCATTGTTGCGATGAGTATGTACCTTTCTGGTATTATTGTTCATCTTATGTCTATCATTTGGCTGAAGTTGAGCCATGGAGGTTGATTTTAGTTTCTGACTTGAAGGGTACATAAGCATCATAGTCTCAGAGGTTCCACCAGTCTCTATCAGACTAGTAAGCCTGGTCTTTTTCATGATTTTCAGTTTTGTTCCACATTTTTCTCCCACTCTATCCAAAATCTCCTGTTGTGATCCCTTTCAGAGAAGTTGGCAGTGGTAGCCGGGCACCATCTTGTTCTGGTTTCAGGTCGGAGGCTGGGGTTTGTGTGGTCCATCAGTCCTTTGGACTAATTGTTTCCATGCATGTTTGACTTTATTCTCTCTTCTTTGCTCTGGAGAGACCAATAGTTGCATCTTAGATGGCTGATCACAAGCTTTTAAGACCCCAGTCCCTATTCACCAAAGTAGGATGTAGAACATTGTCTTTGTGGACTGTGTTATGCCAATTCACCTTGGTGTCCCCCAAAACTATGGTCCTGAGCTCCAATGCCCAGCAACTCATTCCCTCAAGTGGCTCAGAAATTTTCATAAAGGTTTACTCACAGAAAGAAACAAGGGTTAAAGGCAACAAAATAAATATCTTGCAATAACAGTAATAATAATCTACGAGCAGGTATATCAATGGACATGCAGGCTGAACAGGTGTGGGAAGGTGAATGGGATTACACTCACAAATATATACAGGTTTGAAAGAGAATATTTCTACATATGTATTTATATGTGCTGCAAATATATCCATGTGTAGAGTATACAGGGGGGAAAGTTATAAAAGCTCTTAATCCTATTTTGAATTCTCAATTTTTTATATGATCATTTGTTTTATTAGTTTTTATCCATCTTATGTGTCTGACCATTGTGGCATCAAATTTGAAGGTTATTTTTGCTACTAAACTAGAAAATTTTCCATTGATGTCTATTAATATTGTGCTGTTGCTATCACATGAAGTTTGGCTAAATATGGCACACTTAATATTATTCACTTAAGAATATAATAGCAATAGTTTATATCTGTGTTAACTTGTTTCTTGTTGATTGCTTGCTATTGTTTCAGTTCTAGTATTTGCACATGTTTTGAAGGTGGAGAAGTGTGGTTCTGGTAACATTTTGTGTACTTTAAATTGAGAACCTGCTAACCAGAAGGCTGGAGGTTCAAACCCACCAGTCACTCCTCGGAAGGAAGATTGGACAATCTATTTCCATAGTGATACCACCTCAGAAACCCAAGGAGGGGTCGCTATGAGTCGGATCTGACTCCATGGCAGTGGGTTTGGCTTTTTTGTTGTTGTTTGATGCAATTTTTTTTGTTTGTTTGGTACAATTTTTTGTTTGTTTGTTTGGTGCAATTTTTAAAATTATTAATAGCTAATTTAACTAGGTTGTGTTAGGACAAAATCCAGTCAAACATTTAACATTGATTACTCTTATTGTTGAGCTCTCGGAAGAGAAAAATCAAGGAAGTCAAGATTAATGGATATATTATGGTTTTATATCCATTGTAAAAAGTAGAGTTGCAAAAAACTTGAAATTTAGACATTGATTTAAACATGTATCAAGGGCAACCTAATGATAATGACAGTTTGTAACCTTTGGGCACTGGTAGTTTGAATTTCTTATCTGGATCCACATTCTGAACTGCACCAATAAGTGATGACATTCTTGGAACAATTCAATGATCATGCAGGATACTTTTTTTTATTGCCCAGAGATAAAGCATCAATGAAAAACATGTTATATTTGCCCATGTAATCACCTTTGGACACACAAGGGGAATGCTGACTAAATGCTATTGAAATAATGAAATTTAATTTACACAAGATAGTAAAATACACTCGAAGAATGTGAGAAATGAAAGATGATCCTTAAATATAGAGAATTGTGATTTTTTTATGGAAAATTATTTTTGAATTTGCAGTACCCACAGTTATTTGGTGTGAACTGTTGCTTGCTGCTAATAATGTTAGCAAAGGATTACAAAAACTCAAACAGATACAATTTTGGTTCTTTTGCCTTTATAAGATTGAATTTTTTTTAATTTAGAGAAAATAGTTGCACTCAATTGAATTATTCGTATATGAAATAGGTAACAAATGTGGCATTCCTATAAAAATGTAAGAAAATTAGAAAGCAAAATGTTTGTATTGTATATTATCAGTAACAGTAATCCCCCAAAATGGCTCTCAGACTCCATCTTGTTTTGCCAAACCAAGCATTTCCCTATCTCCCCTAGTCACGTATTCCCCTACTCCCCCTGTCATGTACTAACCACCTCTTCTACAATGTATTAACCCATTCTTAGAATAGTTTTAAGCCATTAAGCTTGCAAAAGGCAGTATCTTATCAGAAAACACACAGGTGGTGGTCATAGGGTATTGTCCATCGCACCCTCTCAATTGGGACCTCTCAATTGGTACCACCCAGTCTGAAACCAGTCATGTAGCTCAGTTGGGACCTCTCAACTGGTACCACCCAGTCTGAAACCAGTCATGTAGCTCCCATTCCTAGTCATGTACCTTCCATCCCCAATTCCTCAAACTCAGGTATAAGGATCCCTGTAAAGTGGAAGAGGGTTTGTGTCATCTAGGATCCATTCTGACTTGCTGCCACTGGACGCTGAACTGCTAGGAACGTTTTGTAAGCCTGCTTTCTTTAGTGTCTATAGTCTTCTCTCCCTGTTCTTTACTTTCTCTTCTGAATAAACATTCATGTCTCTGACTATGCCTCCTGGGAAATTGTTCAGACTCTTGCTACCTACTCAGCAGGAAGTTTTAACCTCCTTGGAAAATCCCCATAACACATCACAATAAGGAGAATGTTTACTTACAAATAATCCTCAAACTAATTTCTATTGCAACAATATATATATATATATTTATATATATTTATTTATATATAGTCGCAATCAGAATTATATATATAATTATATATCAAGGTACAGTGTCCACTGACAAAAGATTTGAGTAAATTGTAGACTATATTGTCATTTTTTATTTTGTTTATAATAGCCCACCCTTGAAAAATTTGGAAGAAGAAATTAAGAAACATTTTATTGATCTAGATATTGCCTTTAGAAAAGGTGAAAATTGCAATATAAGTAATGTAATTTATATGGTGAAATTAAATTATTTTGTGAGAATTGCAAATAATTTTGTTTATTAAAATATTTAATATTGGGCAATCTACTTCCATAGTGATACTGCCTCGGCAACCCAAGAAGGGGTCGCTATGAGTCAGGTCTGACTTGACAGCACATAACAACAACTATAACATAACAATAATTTATCGTAAGGCCCATCATATTATTTGAATTTTATGTGTAAAATCCATTGTTGATTTTTTTAATCCATTGTCAATTTTAGTAGTAAATGCTGTACAGTAACTTCATTGACTTAACAAATTTTCTCTATATTGAAATTTATTTAAAAGCAAGAATTATAATGACTTAAGGAAATTTGTCTAATTTGACAACACTATCATTAGAATACAAACCATGTAAAATATTGATTGCTGTTGTTGTTAGGTGCCATCGAGTCATCTCTTACTCTTAGCAACCTCATGTACAGCAGGACAAAACACTGCTCAGTCCTGCACTAGCCCCATGATCTTTGCTATACCTAAAATCATCATTGCAGCCACTGTGTCAACCATCTCATTGAGGGCCTTCCTGTTTTTCATTGTCCCTCCACTTTAACAAGCATGATATCCTTCTCCAAGGAATGGTCCCTTCTTACAACATGACCAAAGTAGGTGAGATGAAGTCTGGCCATTATCACTTCCAAGGAGCATTCCAGCTGCACTTCTTCCAGGAAAGATCTGTCAGTTCTTTTAGCAGTCCATGGTACTTTCAGCATTGTTCACCAACACCACAACTCAAAAGCATTGACTCTTCTTTGGTCTTCCTTATTCACTGTCCAGCTCTCACATGCATATGACGTGATTGAAAATACCATGGCTTGTGTCAAGCACATCTTAATCTTCAAGGAAATATCCTTGTTCCTCAGCACTTAAAAGAGGTCTTTTGCAGCATATTTGCCCAATGTGATACGATGTCTGATATCTTGACTGCTGCTTCCATGGGTGTTGACTGTAGAACCAAATAACATTAAGTCTTTGACAATTTCAATCTTTTCTCCATTTATCATGATGCTGCTTATTGCATTGGTCCCGTTGTGAGGATTTTAGTTTTATTTATATTGAGGTGTAATCCATACTGCAGACTGTAGTCTTCAATTTTCATCAGTAAGTATTTCAAGTCATCCTCATTTTCAGCAAGGAAAGTTGTGTCATCTGCACAATGCAGATTGTTAATGAGTCTTCCTCCAATCTTGATGCCATATTCTTCTTCATATAGTCCAGCTTCTCGGATTATTTGTTCAGCATACAGATTGAATAACTATGGTGAAAGGATACAACCCTGACACACTCTCTTCTTGATTTTAAACCATGCAATGTCCCCTTGTTCTGTTCTAACAGCCTCTTGGTCTATGTACAAGTTCCTCATGAGTACAATTAAGTGTTCTGGAATTCCCATTTCTCTCAATGTTATCCATAATTTGTTATGATCCACACAATTGAATGCCTTTGCATAGTCAACAAAACACAAGTAAATATCTTTCTGGTATTCTTTGCTTTCAGCCAAGATACATCTCACATCAGCAATGATATCCCTCATTCTATGTCCTCTTCTGAATCCAACTTGCATTTCTGGAAGTTCTCTGTCAATATACTGTTATAACCATTTTTGAATTATCTTCAGTAAGATTTTACATGTGTGCAATATTAATGAAATTGTACAATAATCTCCACATTCTGTGGGATCACCTTTCTTTGAAATGGGTACAAATATGGATCTTTTCCAGTCAGTTGTCCAGGTAGCTATTTTCCAAATCTCTTAACATAGCTGAGTGAATGCCTGTAGTGCAGCATCCGTTTGTTGAAACATCTCAATGGGTATCTGTCAATTCCTGGAGCCTTGTTTTTTGCCACTTCCCTCAGTGCCCAATTCTTTTTGGTACAGTACCTCTGGGTATTCCTTTCATTTTCTTTTGATGTTTCATGCATCATTCAATATATTGCCCATAGCATCTTTCAATATTGCAACTTGAGGATTAACTTTCCTCTTCAGTTCTTTCAGCTTGAGAAATGCCGTGTGTGTTCTTCCCTTTTGGCTTTACAATTCCATGTCTCAGCACATTTCATTATAATAATTGACTTTGTCTTCTCGAGCTGCTCTTTGAAATCTTCTGTTTGGCTCTTTTATCTTGTCATTTCTTAGATTTGCTTTAGCTACTCTCCATTCAAGGGTAAATTTCAGAGTCTCTTCTGTCATCCATTTTGGTCTTTTCTTCCTTTCTTGTCTTTTTAATGACCTTTTGCTTTCTTCATGGATGATGTTCCTGATGTCATCCCACAATTCCTCTGGTTTTCAGTCACTGGTGTTCAATGCATCAAATCTATTCCTTTAAAGGTCTCTAAATTTGGGAGGGATATAATCAAGGTCATATTTTGGTTTTTGTGGACTTGTTTTAAACTGTCTTCAACTTCAACTTGCAAATGAGGAGTTGATGGTCGGTTTCACAATCAGCTCCTGGCCTTGTTTTGGCAGAAGATATTGAGCTTCTCCATTGCCTCTATCCACAGATGTAGTCAATCTGATTCCTGTGCACTTTTTCTGGCGAAGTCCACGTATATAGCTTCCATTTGTGCTGTTGAAAGAAGGTGTTGGCAATGAATAAGTCATTGATCTTGCAAAATTCTATCATGTGATCTCCAGCATAATTTCTATCTCTAAGGCCAAATGTTCCAACTACCAGTGATTCTTCTTAGTTTCCAACTTTTGCATTCCAGTCACCAGTGATAATCAACACATCTTGATTGCATGTTTGGTCAATTTCAGACTGCAGAAGTTAGTAAAACATCTTCAATTTCCTCATCTTTGCCTTTGGTGGCTGGTGGGTAAATCTGAATAATCTTAGTATTAATTGGCTTTCCTGGTAGGTGTATGGATATTATTCTATCACTGACAGCATTGTACCTCAAGATAGATCTTGAAACATTCTTTGTGATGATGAATGCCACTCCATTACTCTTCAATTTGTTGTTCCTGTCATAGTAGATCATATGTTTTTGTTGTTGAAAAAAAGATGTTTGCAATGCATAAATCATCGGTCTTATAAAATTCTATCATGTGATCTCCAGCATGGGATCTCTGGTGACATAGTGCCTAAGGTGTTTGACTGGTAACCAGAAGGCTGGTGGTTCAAACCCACCAGCCACTCCTTGGAAGGAAGATTAGGCAATCTCCTTCCATAGTGATGCTGCCTCAGAAACCCAAGGAGGGATCGCTATGAGTTGGATCTGACTCAACATCAGTGAGTTTGGTTTTTTGATTTTATGGTTATCTGATTCAAAATGGCCAAAACTGGTCCATTTCATCTCACTAATGTCTAGGATATCAATCTTTATGCATTCCATTTCACTTTTGACAACTTCCAATTTTCCTAGATTCATACTTCACACACTTCATGTTCTAATTATCAATGGATGTTTGCAGCTGTTTCTTCTCATATTGAGTCAGCCACTTCAGCTCATGGAGGCCCTAAAAGCTCTACTTTATCCATATCATTAAGGTAGGCTCTACTCTGATGAAGCAGCTCTTTCTCAGTCATATTTTCAGTGCCTTCTGACCTGAGGGGCTCATCTTCTGGCACTGTATTGGACAATGTTTCAGGGCTATTCATAAAGTTTTCCAATAACATATCAGACAAGTGTTTCACTATTATTCATAAGGTTTTCACTGGCCAATTCTTTTAGAAGTGGATGGCCTCTTCCTTCTTCCAAGTCTTTCTCAGTCTGGAAGCTCTACTGAAACCAGTCCATCATGGGCACCCCTGCTGGCACGCCTCCAGTCTAACAGCAACATGCAAGTCACCACAGTATAACAAACCAACAGACAAGTTCGTCTCCCTTAGCTGTTCTAACCACTCTGCTTAGTTCCTGGGCTACGTCCTACGTGTCCTGCCGGCCCTGTCTACCGCTGCTCCCTGTTGCCTGGGGGCTGTTCCCCACCTGCCTTACCTGTTCCATCTGCTGGCTCTGGAGCCTTGTTTTTCCCCAATTCCTTCAGTGCCACTTTGACTCCTTCCTTCAGTACCATTGGTTCTTGATCATATGCCATCTCCTGAAATGGATGAACAGTGAAATCAAATCAGAAGGGAAGACTCCCTGGAGAAGGATATCATGTTTGAGAAAGTAGCTGGTCAGTAAAAAAGGGGACGACCCTCAATGAGATGGATTCACGCAGTGGCTGCAACAATGGGCTCAAGCATGGCAATGATTGTGAGGATGGTGCAGGACCCATTCTGTTGTTGCTGAGTTGGAACTGACTCGACAGCACCTAACAAGAACAACAATATTTTTGAAAGTGCTTATTACATGGTAGGTACTGACCTGGGTGCTTTTCATATAGTAGTTTACAACATCTCTATGAGATAAATATTCTAATTTCATTTTACAGCTAGGGAAAATGAGGCTTAGAGAAGTTAAGTCACTTACCTGAGAACCATCAAATCTATATAAATTAAGCATTTACTGTATCTATCCTAACTGGCACTAGCTGTCAAGGGCTAACAGAATACTAAGGAAACAGGCTTTATGAATGTGGGGCCTCTGTTTGGAAATACCTGCTTCTCTACCCAATTCATCATGTTTGAAATGCCACCAAGATGCACTGATTCCATTTGGTTCTTTTCAGTAACCAGAAGAAACCAATGGAAAATCAAATATCTCCAGAGGGTATAAGATGATGGCATCTTAAGCTAGTAGTATTTTTTCTGCCAAAAGTAAGGCATTAGACCAAGAGTGAATTCTTAACCCCCAGGACTCCTAGGGCTTAGGCCAAAAAAGGGATCTGATAAATTTCTTTTGTCTTGTGCTTTCTCTTTCAAATTTACGCAAATATTTTTTCTCCATGTTATACTCACTTTTTTAAGATAAAAATAGTTTTTTCTAGATCTTTAAATAAAAATGATACTTCAGAAGGGACTCCATGTTTATCTTGGAGTTCAAGGACATCTTAGCCTACTGTCTAGTCCCTTGGTTTGAAAAATAGAGACTTTAACTGCTATTTGTGCCCCCAGAGTAGGGATTCCTTGACCGTCAGCTGAGAGCACATTCCTGTAAAAAAGAGGGAAGAGAATAAGGACCTCAGGAAACAGGAAATAATGAGGAGAGGGAGGAAATAGAAATGACAAGGCACCAGGATCAATTTCTGCTTCTTAATTTGGCTGTAATTTGAGTAATAGTAGTGTTAACTGGCCTTCCTTATAGGCATATGGATATTATCCTATCACTGACAGCATTGTATTTCAGGATAGATCTTGAACTATTCTTTGTGATGATGAATACCATGTCATTCCTTTTCAATTTGTCATTTCCAGCATAGTAGATCATATGGTTGTCTGATTCAAAATGACCAAAACCAGTCCATTTCAGCTCACTAATGCCTAGCATATTGATCTTTATGCATTCCATTACATTTTTGACAACTTCCAATTTTCCTAGATTCATACTTCATACATTCCATGTTCCAATTACCAGCAGAAGTTTGCATCTGTTTCATCCCATTTTGAGTCATGCCACATCAGCAAACAGAGGTCCCGAAAGCTTTACTCCATCCACAGCATTGAGGTTGACTCTACTTTGAGGAAGCAGCTCTTCTTTATGCACCCACCACCAAAGCCAAAGACAACGAAACTGAAGATTTTGACCAACTTCTGCAGTCTGAAATTGACCAAACATGCAACCAAGATGTGTTGAATATTACTGGTGATTGGAATGCAAAAGTTGGAAATAAAGAAGAATCACCAGCAGTTGGAAAATATGGCCTTGATAGAAATGATGCCAGAGATTGCATGATAGAATTTTGCAGGACCAATGACTTATTCATTACAAATACATTTTTTTAACAACACAAATGGTGGCTATACATGAGGACTTGACCAGATAGAAAATACAGGAATCAAATTGACTACATCTGTGGAAAAAGGCGATGGAGAAGCTCAATATCTTCAGCCAAAACAAGGCCAGGAGCCGATCATAAACTGTTCATATGCAAGTTCAAGATGAAGCTGAAGATAATTAAAACAAGTCCACAAGAGCCAAAATATGACCTCGATTATATCCCATCTAAATTTAGAGTCCATCTGAAGAATATTTTTGATGCACTGAACACCAATGACTGAAAATCAGATGAATTGTGAGATGACATCAAAAGCATCATCCATGAAGAAAGCAAAAGATCATTAAAAAGACAGGAAAGAAAGAAGAGACCAAAATGGATGTCAGAAGAGACTCTCAAACTTGATCTTGAATAGAGAGTAGCTAAAACAAATGGAAGAAACAGTAAGATAAAAGAGCTAAGCAGAAGATTTCAAAGAGCTGCTGGAGAAGATAAAGTCAATTATTATAATAAAATGTACAAAGATCTAGAGTTAGAAAAACAAAATGGAAGAACATTCATCGCATCTGTCAAGCTGAAAGAACTGAAGAAAAAATTCAAGCCTCGAGTTGCAATATTGAAAGAGTCTATGGACAAAATATTGAATGATGTAGGAAACATCAAAAGAAGATGGGAGGAATACCCAGAGTCACCATACCAAAAAGAATTGGTCAATGTTCATCTATTTCAGGAGACTGTATATGATCAAGAAGTCAAATCTGCACTGAAGGAATTGGAAAAAAAAAAAAAAAAAGGCTGCAGGAATTGATAGAACAGCCATTGAGATGTTTAAACAAAACAGATGGTGCACCAGAGGCACTTACTGGTCTACATTAAGATATTTGGAAGACAGTTACCTGGCCAACTGACTGGAAGAGATCCATATTTGTACCCATTTCAAAGAAAGGTGATCCCACAGAATGTGGAAATTATTGAAAAATATCATTAATATCACATGTAAGTAAAATCTTGCTCAAGATAATTCAAAAATGGTTGTACCAGTATATTGACAGGGAACTTCCAGAAATGCAAGCTGGATTCAGAAAAGGACATGTAATGAGGGAGATCATAGCTGATATCAGATGGATGTTGGCTGAAAGCAAAGAATACTAGGAAGGTGTTTACTTGTGTTTTATTGACTATGCAAAACCATTCGATTGTGTAGATCATAGAAATTATGGACAACATTGAGAAGAATAGGAATTCCAGAAGACTTGATTGTGCTCATAAGGAACCTGTACATAAACCATGAGGCTGTTGTTTGAACAGAACAAGTGGATACTGCATGGTTTAAAATCAGGAAGGGAGTGTGCGAGGGTTGTATCTTTTTTTTGGGGGGGGGTTGTATCTTTTTACCATACTTATTCAGTTTGTATGCTGAGCAAATAATCCAAGAAGCTGGATTATATGAAGAAGAACACAGCATCAGGAGTGGAGGAATATTCATCAACAACCTGTGATATGCAGATGACACAACCTTGCTTGCTGAAAGTGAAGATGACTTAAAGCACTTACTGATGAAGATTAAAGACTACAGTCTGCAGCATGGATTGTACCTCAACATAAAGAAAATAAAAATCCTCACAAGTGGGACAATAAGCAGCATCATGAAAAATGGAAAAAGGACTGAAGTTGTCAAAGATTTCATGTTACCTAGTTCCACAATCAACACTCATGGAAGCAGCAGTCAAGAAATCAGATGTCATATTGCACTGGGCAATCTGCAAAAGACGTCTTTAAAGTGCTGAAGAGCAAAGATGTCTCTTTGAAGACTGAGGTGCACCTGGCCCAAGCCATGCTGTTTTCAATCGCCTCATATGCATGTGAGAGGTGAACAATGAATAAGGCAGACCAAAGAAGAGTTGGTGTTTTTGAGATGTAGTGTTGGTGAAGAATACTGAAAGTACCATGGCCTGCCAGAAGAATGAACAAATCTGCCCTGGAATAAGTGCAACCAGAACACTCCTTGGAAGCGAGAATGGCCAAACTTCATCTAACCTACTTTGCTCATGTTGTCAGAAGGGACTGTTCCCTGGAGAATGATATCCCGCTTGGTAAAGTAAAGGGTCAGTGGAAAAGGGGAGGGCCCTCAACAAGATGGATTGACACAGTGGCTGCAATGATTGGCTCAGGTATAGCAAGGATTGTGAGGCTGGCACAGGACCGGGCAGTGTTTCATTCTGTTATACACAGGTTTACTGTAAGTTGGAGCCGATTCAGTGGCACCTAACAACAACAACATCAATTTAGGCATTGTCTTGCCTTGTTTGTCTTTATTTTACTCAGCTACTTAGTCATTCCAAAGTCTACCTCTGATCGTTAGTCTCCCTGTCAGTAGAGTTTGCAAGTAAAGACTAGACAGCTCCTTGCTAGAACTATAAAAGAGACTTCAAACAATGAATGGAGGACTCTTCTGAATCTGATACCCTATGACCCTGCAATTTTCTAAATCCTCTGCAGCAATAATCTCAAGAAAAAATGTACTCCAATAAATATCTTTTCAGCACTTTTCTAAGTGCCAGTTAGTATCCTAGGCACTGGTGTACAAAACTGTCTTCTTGAATTCACAGTTTACTGGGAAGAGATAGAAAGAAACAGGCAACTATATACGCAGGAGAAGCACAGAGGTGGAAGATCAGAGGAGGGGCATGAAGCCTGAATCAATGTGAATGGATGCTGTTCTGGTTACCTAGTGCTGCTCTGACAAGGATATACCACAAATAGGATGGCTTGAACAAACAGGAGTTTATTCTCTTACAATTTGGGAGGCTAAAAGTCCAAGTTCAAAGTGCCAGGCTCTACAGGCTGGGTGAATGGCCCTCAACCTTGGACTTCAGCTCTGCTTCCTTCTCCTGGCCCACTGAAGCTAGAGGGTTTTCTTCACTCAGATAGCTGCTGGCTGCTGAGACTGACAAGCCCAAGGTTGACAAGTAAAAAGTCATAGTCTTGATGTTACCAAACCACACAGCAGGCAATTAATTCAAGTCCATTCAAAGTCCCAAGGCTGGCAGAGCATGGCAGGCTGCTGAACAATGACACAGCTACATGCAAGGTTCAAGCGTGCCATAAACTGGAGACCACTCCCCCAGGCTTCTGCTTATATACAGGAAGCAGACCACATCCCTAAGGCAGCTACTCAGCTGCTCACAGTAGATTCCACCATGGAGTTAATTATCAGTCTCACCATGGGGAATACTACATCCAGGTGCTACAACCAGGCCTAACCAAGTTGACACACAAACTTAACTACCATAGACACTGACAGGCTTCCAGGAAGAACTAAGGTTTGCAGAACGAATAAGAGTATGTCAGTGTGTCCAGGTCCTTTGGAAAGCCCCTATACTTGGGAATGAATTCACCTAGTTCCAGGTCCCTTCTCTGTCTTGCTACATTTTTTTCATCTGCCCTACTTGTCAATTCAAGATATTTAGAGACACAAGTGCTGACTTTTTAATTATCAGTTTTAACCATGGAAATGTAGAGAGAACACGTGACCTATCTCATTGTATAAAACTACATCATATAGGGCACCAAACTCCAGGTTTTGTGCATTAAAGTTAGTGGGACCATCCTAAACTCATTTTAGATAGTTACAACTGTTTAACCAAGGGGAAAGAAGGGGGAGTGATTCACGCTGCTTCTTCCTCATGGGCTATGAATATAAAGGAAAGAAAATGTTGTTATGGGAAGAAGCAGGCCCCTCCTTGCAAGTGTTTGTTTTTCGGTCTTCAAGCAGTAGACAGCAGGGCCAATAATTCAGTCTGCAAAATTGCCAGTTAAAAAAAAACCAAACCCTTTGAAGTGGCTAATGAATACGCTCTTTTTAACTTACTCCGATCTCATAGCTGAGAGCTGGGCAGTTGCTCCTGGGCAGAAGTTTCACTAATGTAGGGATGTTGACTGGCCACTGCATCAAATATTTATCAAGTCACAGATGGAAATCTACAAAGAGTTTGCAGAGAGGTTTAGTGTCTCCCTTTGGTTCTAGGGGAAGCTTGTCAGCACTATGAAATGCAAGTCCACAAATACACATCTTTAAGCTTATAAGTATAGTTGTGGCCCATTTTAAACAGGTTAAATGCAGGGCTTCAAACCACTGCTTTCTGGTTAGACCTCCTGCTGATAATTTGCATTTCCATCCCAGCTATACTGAATCATAATCTACATTTTAACAACATCCCCTTAATTCTTATTTAATTCTTAATTCTTAAGAATAACCTGGGGATGCTGTTAAAATGAAGAATCTGATTCAGTATAGCTGGGATGGAAATGCAAATTATCAGCGGAAAGTAGAACCAAAATGAACAGTTTGAAGCTCTGGTTAAATGGGCCGATTTAAAGAAATGAATTTTATCTTTAAGTAATACATTTTCACTGTACATTTTAACAAATACCTTTACTCAAGAAGAAAATAGAACTTACCCATAATTTCACTTCCTGGATGTATTGTACCAGTTTTTAAAATAAAAGTGAAATCTTACTGTACCTAATATTCTGTAAGTTTCATTCTTCAGCTTTTTGAGCTTTCCTCATTTAACAATACATTCTTAATATCTTCACATAATACTGAATATTTTCTACAATGTGTATCTATATATTTACACAGTATTCTAGTGCCATGATTTACCCAACCAATCACTTACTGTTGGAAATTTAAGTTGTACCTAGCTTTTCACTATAATAAATGATGTTTTTGATTGTTGTTGCTGTTGTTGTTATGCGCTGTCGAGTCGGACCAGACTCATAGCGACCCCTCCTTGGGTTTCCAAGGCAGTATCACTACGGAAGTAGATTGCCCAACCTTCCTTCTGAGGAGTGGCTGGTGGGTTTGAACTGCCAGCCTTCTGTTTAGCAGTCAACTGCCTTAGGCACTGTGCTAACAGAGCTCCTATGTATTTGATTAATATCCTTAAAATTAATTATTTATGCCCATTATGATATTTTCCAGGAGATCTGGTGGTGTAGTGCCTAAGGCATTTGACTGCTAATCAGGAGGCTGGAGGATCAAACCCACTCCTCCGAAGGAATACTGGGCAATCTACTTCCATAGAGATACCACCTCGGAAACCCAAGGAGGGGTGGCTCTGGGTTGGAACCAATTCCATGGCAGTGAGTTTGGAGTTTGTTTGTTTTTGATGATGATTTTCTAAGGCAAATTCATGAAAAAGAAATTTCTAGGTTAAAAGAATTGGCCTGATATACAAGTTGACGTTTCTACCATCAAAGTATAAGAGGGAGTGGGGCTGTCATTAAATGACATGACCTGTGAGGTCTCTGAGAGCACATATTAGTCTGGGAATTTAGGGGTTGATTTATTTGCATGTTTGTTTCTGTAACAGCCCCTTGAAACTTGAACTTTTTTCCTCTTTAAACAGCTATCTTATTTCTCTAATCTCCCATCTTTATTTAGTTACACCGGGGAGAAAGAAGGATCTCTTCAATGGTAAACAGCAGTGCCTGAGTTCAATTTATGGCTTGCTGTTTTGCATTGCTAGTAACCACAATTATAATGTGAGGCCTATCAATACCTCTTTCCTCTAACAATAGAAAGCCAGCTGTTTCCTGCAATTGAAATCTCCTAGAATAGAAGTTGTGTAAACCAAACCAAACCCACTGTCATAGAGTCAATTCAAACTTATAAAGATACTATAGGACAGAGTACAATTGCCCCACAGAGTTTTCAAAGCTGTATATCTTTAGGGAAGCAGACTGCCTCATCTTTCTTCCACGGAGCTGCTGGTGGGCTCGAACCACGGACCTTTTAGTTAGCAGCCCAATGCTTTAATCACAGTGCTACCAGAGCCACAGAAATTGTGTAATATATATGAAAAAATTATGTGTGTATGCATGCATGTTGGAGGAGGTTGTTAATATAGGATAACAGTTTTTTTTTCTAATTAAATTGTTTTATTATAGTGTGTATGATGTATGTGTATATAGATAGATATAACACAAAATATTTGCCATTTTAACATTTTTTATGTACAATTTCAGTGACTTTTTATCATGTTGTTCAACCATCATCACTATCCATTTCCAAAATTTTCCCATCACCCTTAACAGAAGCTCAGTGCTCCCAAGCATTGACCCCCTTCCACCCCTGTCAACCACTAATAGACTTTGTTGTTGTTGTTGTTGTTATGTGCCGTCAAGTCGGCCCCGACTCATAGCGACCCCTCCTTGGGTTTCCGAGGCAGTATCACTACGGAAGTAGGATTGCCCAACCTTCCTTATACTCAACAGCTTTTTTGTTTTGTCAAGTAAAGACATTGAAACAACCACAATAAACAATGGCCATCTTCTATCAGAACTAATCACTAAAGAACGAGCATTTTAACATATATGTACTCAAATAAAAAATAAGAGGAACACAATTCTAGAATAAAGTACATTCTTACCTAAGAATGAGCAATTGGCATTCTTGTGCCAACATATGCGAAGTCCTTATTTTTTCTTTTCATATAGGATTTGGAAACATCATTTTGGATTGGCAAACAGACTGTGAACCCTGGCTTGAAGGATCATGACCACATCTTTTACTCAGAGAGTGATCTGGCTCAGGTCTCCTCCTCCCTATGCAAGAAAGCAGTGAGAGAAGCGCTGCACTTTCCCTTCCAGGAGACCCTCCTACTGTCTTGGGCTGTGCTGTATTCCCAGACTACAGTGCTTTGAGTATTGTTTTTATAACTTGCACATAGCCACAAACCACCTATATTATTACTTACTGAGTATTTATTTTTAAGTCAATACTTTTTTAACTTCAAAAGTAAATTTATTTCAAAGGGAAAATTAGCATCTCAATCATAAATGGAGAACCAATATCATTTGTCATAAACAAAGCAAAACAATGTTAGTACCTTCTATCCCCCTCAGTTTTGCCTGTCGAAAGTTTGGAACCTGAGTCCAGCACTTCTTTGGTTAAGAGAGAGAGAAAGAAGTGAAAGATGTTGAAAACATACTAGTATAGATATAAGACTTTACTTTTAAATTAAAAGGATTGAAGGGAAATTGAAATGGAAATAAATTTCTCACTATGTGAGACCATGTATTTTACTATCCTCTCTATGTGCCATTGGTAGGGGCTCCACAGTTTGGAAAAATACCAATGGAAGGGAAAGAGAACAGGATTGGGTTCAATCCAACTGACTTTACCACTTGCTGATTGTAAATCCTTGGGCAAATCACTCTTCTTAGAACTTCAGCTTCCCCAGCTGTAAAATGAGATGATGACAGTATCTATCTAATGATAACATTGTGACGAATAAATGAGAATACTTAAAGGACTTTATAATCTTTAAAATGCCATACAAGAAATGAAGGATTACTTTCATTTGTAGGAGCGTTTTTATCTGTATCAGATCTTTTTTTCAGTGGCCCAGAATATACATCTCTCTATAAAACCAAAACACCAAACTTGTTGCTGTAAAGTCAATTCCCATTTATAGCAACCTTATAGTATAGGATAGAATTTCCCCAGAGGGTTTCCAAAGCTGTAAATCTTTACAGAAGCAGATGCCACATCTTTCTCCCACTGAGTTGCTGGTGGCTTCAAACCATCGACCTTTTGGTTGCAGCCAAGTGCTTTACTAGTGTGCCATCAGAGCTCCATTTCACAATAACCTAAAATAAACAAGTGGATTAAAACCCAGACCAAACCCACTGTCATCAAGTAGCAACCCCCATTGGGTTTCCAAAGGGCTAAATCTTTATGGAAGTGGATTTTTTCATCTTCCTTCCACAGAGCAGCTGGTGAGTTTGAACTGCCAACCTTCTGGTTAGCAGTAAAATGCCTTAAGCACTGCACAAGCAGAGCTCCTTTAACTGATTAAGTGAATTAAAGCCTTTAAAAATTAATTACTGGATCCTTTATAACCTCATATGCATGTGAAAGCTGGACAGTGAATAAGGAAGGCCAAAGAAGAATTGATGTTTTTGAGTTGTGGTGTTGGTGAAAAATACTGAAAGTACCACGGACTGCCAGAAGAACTAACAAATTTGTCCTGGAAGAAGTGCAGCCAGAATGCTCCTTGGAAGCGAGAATGGACAGACTTCATCTTACCCACTTTGGTCATGTTGTCAGAAGGGACCATTCCCTGGAGAAGGATATAATGCTTGGTAAAGTGGAGGGTCAGTAAAAAAGGGGAAGGTCCTCAAGGAGATGGATTGACCCAGTGGCTGCAACAATGGGCTTCGGTATAGCAAGATTGTGCAGCTGGCACAGAACCATACAGAGTTTCATTCTGTTGTACACAAGGTTGCTATGAGTCGGAGCTGACTCAACAGCACCTAACAACAACATATCATGTGCAATATGTTCTACTAGGAGTGAGCCAAGAATTCTTAAGAATTTTAATTATTTGACCAATGACTCTACATATCAAGAGGGCAGATACTATGTCTGGCTTGTTCATTTCCATATCCTTTGAACCTAACAAAGTGCCTGGCATGTTGAACAATAAATGTTAATACATAATGAATGAGTGAATGAATGAAAGGATGGCTAAATGAATGAGATGATATACCCATGTTATCAAAACCAAACTCACTGCCATTGAGTCGGTCCCAACTCATAGCAACCCCTCATTGGGTTTCTGAGGCAGTATCTCTACAGAAGTAGATTGCCCAGTCTTCCTTCCGAGGAGTGGCTGGTGGGTTTGAACCACCAGCCTTCTAACCAGAAGTAGTCAAATGCCTTAGACACTATGCCAGTTTTTGTAGTAGACATGTGTGGGGTTTTGTCATGTAGTACCAACTCTGAGAACTCGTTCCAATTCCAATCTCAATTCATGAGGTTAAAGGGGATTTACTCTCATCTCCAGCTCAGGAAGAGGTTTGCACTTCAGGTCTAAGCTGATCAGTATATCACACTGCGGTTGACTCAGAGACAGATACATGATCACATTAGAGTTGCAGTGACTCTTCTGCTGGGACAAAAGTTTTGTTTTTGTTTTTTTTCTCTTGTTGGATTAGCAGCTGGGAGTTATCACCGCCATTTTGCTAGCCAAAGGAGAAGAGTCTGTTTGAAATGGAGCCAACAAGAGAAAGCAGTGCTAAGATATGGAGGGAGGTCCTGGTGGCATCATTTGAGCCAAGCTAACACCTGGATTTTTCATTTGTGCTTAAGCCAATTTAGAAGGGTTTTCTGTATTTAAATGTAAAAGAATCTTCATTCAAGGAATCTTCTTTCCCCTCTCCTAGATGCCTAAGGCACTTAACTGCTAACCAGAAGGCTGGTGGTTCACACCCACCAGCCACTCCTCGGAAGGAAGGTTGGGCAATCTACTTCCATAGTGATACTACCTCAGAAACCCAAGGAGGGGTCGCTATGAGTTGGTCCGACTTGACGGCACATAACAACAACAAGAAGAATGCTACATGTGGAGATATTTAAAACTGCAACTTGAACTAACTCAGTTCCACATTTAATGTGTGCCAGGCACCATTCTGGACACTGGTGATACATCTACTAAGACCTTCAAAAAACTGCAGTTCATATGCAAGTTGGATATTCACACAACAAGGAAAGAGTGGAATAAGAGTGTTCACAAAGGTTCAAGCAAAAGCCATGGAGCAAGGAAGAAGTAGTCAAATCTGCCTGGAGGTTCTCTTTCCTCTTTCAGACTATATTAGTCACAACATTGAGCAGGATCCTGTGGGATGTGTCTCCCACTTCAAGGAGTATCAATTACACTGACTGCTCATATTTACAGATAGCTCACTTTGTTACTGGGTTCATGCTCATTTAATTCTCTCAGCTCTTTTACGGGGCAGTTACATGTATTATTATTTCCATTTTAGAGTTGAAGGAATAGAGACAAGAACAGGCAATCCTACCAAACTTAGTGTTAGAATCTGAACTCATAGTAGGCTGCCTGACTTCAAAGGCCATGTACTTCATTACTAAGTCACTCCCTAACATTTGTGGAGTTTACAGAGCAAATTCATTTTCCATACAACAGTTTATACACATTTTGTTTCATGACACTGACTGCAATCCCTATAATGTAACAGCTCTCTTCCTACTTCCTCCCTGTGTCCTTCTTTCTTCCACATCCTTACCCTCTGAGCTGTCTTCCTGTATAAATGCTATCCTTTTAATCTCTTATGGTTGACTGTTGTAAGCAGTGTACTCACCTGATATGAATATTCACCTTGTGGGCCTGTCTATTGTTTGGCTGGAAACCATGGGAGCGAGTTCAATTCCTGGCCCAAAGAGGACACTTAAGTTATTTTGAGGATTGCAACTGGTGAGAAAAATGAAGTGTGCCTATGTATGTGCACACCCTTGCTCAAGATCCCAAAATCTCATTTGAGATGTCTCCACCTGGTGGTCTTCTGTGAGATGGAGCAGCCAGACCCACCACTAAGTTGAAGAACCTCCAGGGGCCCAAAATCAGGATTGCCCGTGGTTGGAAGGAGTTAGGCTAGATTTCCAGATTGGCACTGGTAACCAAGTTTTACCTTTGCTTCCAGTAGAGCACATGGAGCTTCTGGTAATTTCATCTTGCCTGATGGAGGCCCCAGAGGCAGCCTGAGCCCCAGGCATACCGGCCACCTTGGCAGATTTTTCCTTTAAGCTTCATGTTGGCTTGTCAACCTCATCATCCCAAACCAGTTAAACAAACAATTTATTAGATTGGCAGCCTGTCTGGATGCTGCAACTTTTATTTAAGAGTCTGTTGACTTTTCCATTTTCAACTACACTTTAAGGATTTTCTTTCCAGAGGAAAAAGGGTGCGTCTTTCAGCTTGGGTAAGAAGTATATTATATGCATGTGGACATGCAGTTCATATGCTAGCTATGAATATTCATTGGCTCTCTTGGACATCTCCCATCAAATCTGGATGACAGAATATGCATTTCACTTTCAAATCAAAGCTGCATAGGATGCTTTTAAATCATCATTAGATTTTTATTATAAATGAGTGCATTTATATTAAATTTGGATTAGAACTAGATATAATTCACACAATACATAATTAGATAACTAGCTTTTTCCCTTAACTGTATTTCTGAAAGATCTTTTTATGATCATTTAATTTTCAGTCATTTGAAATAGATGGGAATAGACATTGGATCTTGTAACACATTACTGCCTCCTTTATTTCAAGGTTGCTGTTTTATGTGTATTGACAACTAAGAATGGCCTTATTTTTTTTCTGACTTTTTTTCAGTGATTGGTCAAGAAAACTAGGATTTCACTACACTATTTTACATTATTTATTTACAGATCTCCCTGGAATTCAGTTTGTTTTCCTTTTAAATCCTGCTTTTATTGTTCATTTTCCAAAGGATATACACAAGGTTTAGTAATCATAATATGAACTACCACTTGTCAATCCTTACTGTGTGCTAATCACTGTGCAATGTACATCACAGCTCATTTAAGCCACATAACCCTAGGAGGCAGATAGTATTTTTCTACATTATAGCAGAGGAAATTGAAGCTCAGAAAGTTCAAGAAATCTTGCCCAAGAAACCTTGCTAATGAGAAGAGGAGCTGATTGGAAAATCAGCACACTCGTCTTTACCATTTATTCTTTCATTCTACAAACATTTATTGAAACGCTTCCATTTCACAGGCACCATTCCGAACCCTGGAGACATAGTGAGGAACTAGACTGATAAGGCTCCCTGCTCTCAAGCAATTTATAATCTACCCAGCCTCCTTATCAAGCCTGAACTGAAAACCACCCACCGATGTGGCGAAAGGACCATGTCTTTGGCATGACTGGATTCCCCAGCTGATTTGAATTCACTGCTGAGTTATTTCTTGGTTTGGTCTGGAATTTATCTCAATGCCTTAGCACACTGTCTGGATCATTATAAGTTTGTAATAAATATAGCTGTTGTTTGGCATATAAAAAAACACAAAAACTCACTGCCATCAAGTCATTTCCGACTCATAGCGAAACCATTGGGTTTCCAAGGCTGTAAATCTTTACAGAAGTAGATCGCCCCATCTTCCTTCTGTGGAGCAGCTGGTGGGTTTGAACCTCTGATCTACCAGTTAGTAGTCAAGTGCCTACAGTTGCTTCAGATGAAAGCACTTCCACTAAATATCCCTTTAACAGTGTCCCAGGGTCGATTGTACTCAATCTGAATTTTATATTCTTCTTTCACTTATAAGTCATTATTGTTCTTGGTGCCATTGAGTTGATTCTGACTTATGATGATCCCATGCGACAGAGCAGAACTGCCCATAGAGTTTTCTAGGCTATAATCTTTATGAAAGCAGATCACCTGACATAACTCTAAGTTCAGAAAGGACTGCCTTCTCACACTTCACACAAGCATTTTATCCTTTCCTAAATAGCCTAGGGTCCCTCTGCCCCAGTGCCTCCTCTTCTGGAGGCTGCCACTCACTCCAGAGGTGGCCTGTCACCCACCTTCCTGACTGCGAGGCCTGGCTGCCTTCCCACTCTTTTGTGCCCCAAAAAACAATAGGGAAGATGAAAAGAGAGTTGCTACTATCCCAGCTCTTTCCATCAGAGCTATAGTGCTTGCCTCTTGATCAGCAAAAGTGGGGAGAGATGAAAAAGACCCATCAGCCCTGCCTGGCTCTTCCCTGTCTTTTGTCAGAGCTGCTTCTTCAGCCTCCAAAGCATTTGGAGCTTTCTCACGGCAGGAAATTAAAATGCTTTTTTCCCAGACATGATAGCTGAGGTCCTCCCCAAGCAGTGGGACCTGTCTGTCTTCCACTGGAATCTTTCATCTTCACTTACATTCCCTCCTTTCAGTATTTCTTCAATAATTTATGGTGTTCTGAGTGGCACATCCATGGCATCTGCACAGTTGACTTAGGGTGGGAAGAATGGAGAAGAATGTTCAGGCACTACTATGGGTCACTGCCCCGGCTTCAGTCCCTGTTCGATTCTTCTCTGTATTCCCACCTCCATGTCCCATGCCTGAAACAGTGTGCCTGAAATATGCTTGCCTGTGGTCAGGCTGACTAGACACAGAGGCTAAAATGGAGATTCTTATGCACCTAATTTATTGAGGGGCCACTTTCAGAAGAAACCTGTAGGGGAGGGAGAGAAGCAGAACAGGGCAGGAGAAGGAGCTACGCAACAATGTGATTTAGAAAAAGTCTAACTTTGACCCAATACTCCCGGGAGCTCTGCAGCATAAATTGCATCCCTGAGGTGGTCCTGCCAGATTCAAAGTGACTGGGCTTTTATGCTTCTCCCATCAGTCAGTCTTATGTCTATGGCTACTCTTGGAGTGGGTATTAACCTCCCAGGAGTCTCCCACCAAGAGGCTTTCTGCAGTCAAGGGTAGTCTTTTAAAGAAGAATACAAGTATGTAAGCCAGAAGGAGCCAAAATCTGCAGCAGCTAGATGATGGGTGCTAAAGATCAAGGCAGGGTGCTGGCAATTCCTCTATAATGCTTTAAAAAAAAAAAAAAAAAAAAAGTTTGCAATGGAATGACTAAGCAGTTCTGTTGGAGTGCATATGGATGGACATATTAGTTCATGAGGTATCTTTCTTCTCTCCCACCCTTCCTTCCTACCTTTCTTTAGCACATATGTATTAACTCAGTTCTCAAGGAAGTTAAAGTCCAGTAAACAAGTAAATGAACAAACACATAAAATAATTCTAAACTCTGATCATTGCTCCAAAGGAAATAGAATACTACAATAGAGGACAACAGTTACAGAGAGAGAGGGACTTTTTTAGAGTAGGTAGTCAAGGAAGTCTTCTCTGAATAGATGACTTTTAAGCTAACACCTGAATGAAGAGAAGAATCCAATTGTGAGACTGCAAGGGAAGAGGATTGCAGGGACAGCAAGTTCCTAAAGCAGGAAATAGGTTTGCATCTTCTAAGAACTAAAGCAAAGCCAGAAATGAGGTGGGAGAGTTCAGGTTGGCCCAGAGGATGCTGAGCCTTATCGGCCATGGGATGGAGCTTAGGTTTAATTGACTTGAAATTGGAAAACTTTGGTGGATTTTAAGGAGAGCAGTGACATGATTTGAATATTCTGCTGTGAGTTTGAGATATGCATTAACCTAATTCAGAAAATTGTTGTTGTTGTTGTTATGTGCCGTTGAGTCGGCCCCGACTCATAGCGACCCCTCCTTGGGTTTCCGAGGCAGTATCACTACGGAAGTAGGATTGCCCAACCTTCCTTCCGAGGAGTGGCTGGTGGGTTTGAACCGCCAGCCGTCTGGTTATCAGGCAAAGTGTCTTAGCCACTATGCTACCAGAGCTCTTTATTTCCATACCTTGATTTAATCTTAAACTTTTCCTAATTCAAGCAGAAACTTCAATATTCATAACTGAGTCTTTTTTGGTTTAAACAGTTGACATTCCAGGGGAAAAAATGACCTCCAGGGTATGGGGAGCTTACACGTGAATCTTTGTGGTGGCCAAAGGAGGACCCTTGAACATATGAGGGCCCCGGCCTAGGCAGCAGAGATGGACTTTGCCCATCTCTGATTACTTCCCTGGTATAGAAAGTTGCACATGATGAGCATGCCTATTTTATCACTCATGGTATTCCCCTTCATGGCACTGATTGATGATTAAGCACCTGACTACCAGCCAGGAGGTTGGCAGTTCAAATCCACCAGAGGGGCCTCCAAAGATAGGACCTGCAGATCTGCTTTGGAAAGGTCACAACCTTGAAAATCCAATGGTGTGGAGTTCTGCTCTGCACACATTGGGCCGCCATGAGTTGGAATTAACATGAGGGAAACTAACAACAGTAACAAATGCTCCCCAACCTCCATCCTCCTCCCTTCTCCCTCCTCCATCTCAATTCACCCTGCTGTGGTTTTGCTGATGCTGCATAGCTATTTGCAATCTACCTATGGCTCCCATTCATTTCTTGCCTTGGAGGTCTGCTTTGTAGCCCTTGCTTCTCCATGTCAGCTTTTCAAACAGCAACACTTCATCCCTCCACAAAGCACATGGAAACTTCTGGACACTTTCTATAGTGCTAGTGCAAGAGAAAGTAAATTTTTTATGATTTAACTGCAGTAGAATTCTCACCTTCCATGGATTACCCAGGTTTGATTCCCATGTTCTGGTTACCTAGTGCCACTCTGACAAGAATATATACCACAAATGAGATGGCTTTAACAAACAGGAGTTTATTCTCTCACAGTTTAGAGGCTTTAAGTCCAGGTTTAAAGTACCAGGCTCTAGGGGCTGTGAGAAAGCCCCTCAGCCTTTTGAGCTTTAGCTCTGCCTCCTGCTGCCGGCCCACTGAAGCTAGAGGCATCTCTTCACTCAGGCAGCTAGTGGCTGCTGAGGCTAACAATCCCAAGGTCAACAAATAAAATGGCACATTCCCAATGTTACCAAACCACACGGCAGGCCATTGATTCAAGTCCACTGAAAGTCCCAGGATTGGCAGAACATGGCAGGCTGTTGAACAATGACTCGGCTATATGCAGGGTTCAAGCATGCCATAAGTTAAGAGACCATTCCCAAAGCTATTTCTTATATACAGGAAGCAGACCACACAACCAAAGGCAGCTATTCAGCTGCTCACAGCAGATTCCACCATGGAGCTGATTACCAGTCTCATCATGGGGAATACTACATCCAGCTGCCCAACCACTCAACCAGGCCTAGCCAAGTTGACACACAAATGTAACCACCACACCAGCCAATGCACGTCATGGGCAGCTACCACTATCAGTGAAGGCTTGGCTATTGCTATGATGCAGAACAGATGTCAGTGGAGCTTCCAGACTGAGGCAGACTGGGAAGAAAGGTCTAAAAATCTACTTCTGAAAATCAGCCAATGAACACCTGTGGCCCATGGATCACAATGGTCCCCTTCCCTTGAGCATGGGATCGCCATGAGTTGAGGGCTGACTCTGTAGTAGCTAGTAATAATAATAATCATGCCATGGAGTCCCTAGCCCAAACCCACTGCCATCAGGTCAATTCTGACTCATAGGAACCCTATAGAACAGAGTAGAACTACCCCATAGGATTTCTAAGATTGCAAATCTTTATTGAAACATACTGCCTCATCTTTCTTCTGTAGAGGAGCTGGTGGATTTGATCTGCCAGACTTTTTGGTTAGTAGATGAATGCTTTAACCACTGTGGATGCAAATGGTTTAACACATCGCTGCTAATTGAAGTTGGCCTAGCAATCTACTTCCAAAAAATTAGTCATTGAAAACCTTACTCTAACACACATCAGGTCATCATGTGTCAGAGTAGACCTATCGGCAACTGGTAACCATGTCATGTCACCAGTTTTACTCTGATGTCCCATGTTGCCTAAATGACAGCCTGCAAGGCTATCTCCTTCCAGGGTCCAAATCAAGAAGCAGAGCCAATGTTTCCCCTCAATGTGCCTAACAGGGGAGCTTGAACATATATGTTTGACCACGTATGTCCTCTAATTCTATCCCCTGAAGTGTAAGAAGTTGGCTTCTTTCTCTGGTGTAGATTCTTTACATTGTTTTTTCCTCCCTTCAGAAGTGACATTACCCTTCACTCTTACCTAAGGCTGCAATGCCAAATTTGCTGTTTAAGACCCTCTTTGATAGGGAAAAGCAATGATACATTGCTTTAGCATTTTCAAATTATTTTTTCTATTATCAATGTTATAAAAAGAACATTCCAATTGCAATGTGGAAATTGAAGGGGCAGAGGACAGATGCAGAGATACCAGTTGCAATCTGGTTTGTAGTTCTACTGGGAAGATGACAGTGGCATGCACTGGAATTACAGTGGAGATGGAGAGAAGTGGATGGATTTTATATATATTTTGCACATAGAGCTAATAGTCTATTTAAAAGGCTTTATTGAGCACATGCTTGAGAAAGGCCATTAAACCAAAACCAAACTCACTGCCATTGAATCAATTCCAAATCATAGATATCCCCACTGAGTTTCCAAGGTTGTAAATCTTTACAGAAGTAGTCTGCCTTATCTTTCTTCCACAGAGCAGCTAGTGGGTTTGAACCACTGACCTTTTGGGTAGCTGCCAAATGCCTTACCCACTGCACCACCAGAGCTCCTTTGAGAAAGGCCCTAGAAGGACACAGAGATGAGGAAGACATGATTCCTGCACACAAATTGCTTGCAAATTAATAGGTAAGAAAAGAGGTGCAAACAATTAAACCTCTTGCTAGGTTAATGCTAGAACTATGTATAAGGGAAATTAGAAGAGGGAATTGATAAAGACAGATTTCCTTCCTAGGTCTAGTAACAGTGGGTTTCAATACCATTATCCTTGTAATAGTTGTGTGACCTCGGGTAAGTTACTTAACCTCTCTAACCTCTTAATTTCCTCAAGCTTCCCCCCACCAAAAGAAAAAAGATGAAAAACTAGCATCTGCTTCATAAGGATGTTTGAGGACTCAATGAGATTATATATAAAGCACTTAGGATATGAACTGGCTCACAGCATATATTTTTTATCGTCCAATGGCTTAATTGAGCACCTGTATTAGCCATGTGCCTTTACTTCACTTCCCTGAAATGCTCATCCCCTGACTGTGTACTTATCTACGTCGATAGGAAGGCTTCCAGTTCTGTAGTCTTCAATGACAAAGACAATGTCGTTCACTGGTATCTACCTACCACTGTTTGTATATCACTGGCAGAGAGGATGAAAGATGACCCACACCATTAAAGAACCTCTGATCAAATTGGTAAGATGAGATTTACACGTGTGAATAAGGGACAACTCCAGGCAGGATTTGACTTAGAGATTCATCCAAAATAATAACTGAAATTATACAGAGGAATAGCAGGTTTATTCCCTCCTCCCAACTGCCCTCCCAACGAGACTTTATCAACTCCATTACACAGATGAAGAAACTGAGACTCAGAGAGGGTAATCAATTTGCCCAACATCACACAGCTAGTAGGTATCAGTTTGATTCCAAAGCCCACATGCTTATCTAAATGTTATTAGTCAGTCAGTAGCTACCTATTGAGTGCCAACTGTGTACCAAGGCACTCAGTTTGGGCTAGTTCCAGACTTTGTGATATAGACATGCAGAGGACAAAATGGTTAAACATGTGCTGCTGTGGTTGGGAGAAGCATTGGGCATTGAAGGGGCACAGACAGCTTGTGTGATCCTAAAGGAGGGAACAAAACATGACTAAGCAAGGTTTTGGAGTCAGACAAGCCTAGGTTGAATTCTAGCTCAATCACCTCTGTGCCTATAAAAATCATTTGCCATTGAGTCAACCCTAACTCATGGCAAGCCCATGTGTGTCAGAGCAGAGCTGTGCTCCACAGGGTTTTCAATTCTGATTTTTCAGAAGTAGATCACCTCCAACCTATTGGTTAACAGCCAAGTGCATTAATCATTTGCACCACCAAGGGACTCCTGTGTCTCTTTGGGGAAGTTTATTTTAACTCTGTATACCTCAGTTGCTTCTTCTAGAAAATGGGTAGGATATACCTATTTGATAGGGTAGCAGAGTATTAAATGAGATTATGTACATGAGGTGCTTTGTCAGTGTCAAACACAGAGGCATACTTAAAAATGAAAACTGCTCTTATGATAATGGATATACCTGGATGTAAACGGGGGGCTCTGGTGGTATAGTGCCTAAGGCATTTGACTGCTAACCAGAAGGTTGGAGGTTCAAACCCACCAGCCACTCCTCGGAAAAAAGGTTGGGCAATCTACTTCCGTAGTGATGCCACCTCAGAAACCCAAGGAGGGGTCACTATGAATCAGATCCGACTGGATGGCAGTAGGTTTGGGTTTGGGTTGTGAGTGTAAATGATGGCAAGCAATATAGTTTACAGTATTTCAGGGTTTGTTGGCACAACCCCTAACTCCATGAAAGCGTATGTAACCATTTGGTTGAACAAGCACAGCTCATGGGATATAATCATAAAGCAATTTAATTTTTGCACCCTCCATCTATCTAATATTGAAAATACCATGTACTTCCAGAAGAAGGAACACATCTGTCTTGGAGGAGGTACAGCCAGAAAGCTCTTTAGAAGTGAAAATGGCAAGACTTCATCTCACATACTTTGGTCATGCTGTCAGAAGGGACCAGTCCCTGGAGTAGGATTCATACTTGGTAAAGTAGAATGTCAGCGAAAAAGGGGAAGACCTTCAACCAGATGGATTGACACAGTGGCTGCAACAATAGGCTTAAACATAGCAAGGTTTGTGAGGATGGCACAGGACCTGTCAGTGTTTCATTCTGTTGTACGCAGGGTCACTATGAGTCAGAATCAACTCAATGGTGACTTAACAACAACATCCATCTGAATCTGCTCTGTGAAGCTAGTTCTTCTACCACTGGTTTAAAACTTAGGCAAGCCCCGTGATTTCCCTTTTCACTCTTAAACCCCAAAACCAAACCCACTGCTACCAAATTGATTTCAACTCAGTGACCCTTTAGGACAAAGTAGAACTACACCATATGGTTTCCAAGGCTGTAACTCTTTACAGAAGTCTACTGCTTCATCTTTCTCCCATTGAGCGGCTGGTGGGTTAAAACCACTGACATTTTGGTTAGCAGCTCAATGTTTTAACCATAGTGCCACCAGAGCTCCTCCTTTTACTCTTAGGTAAACTTTATTCACTTCAATTCATAAAAAAAATTCTTAATTACAAATAAACATTGTCTCAATTTAGGAATTAAAATGCCCAGTCACCATGAAATATATGTGTGTGTGTATGTGTATATATATGTGTGTGTGTATGTATATGTGTGTGTATATACATGTGTGTGTGTGTGTGTGTGTGTATAATATGATGGGAGCTCTGGTAGTGTAGCGCCTAAGACACTTGACTGCTAACCAGAAGGCTGGTGGTTCAAACCCACCAGCCACTCCTCAGAAGGAAGGTTAGGCAATCTACTTCCATAGTGATACTGCCTTTGAAACCCAAGGAGGGGTCCCTATGAGTTGGGGCCAACTTGATGGCACATAACAACAACAACAACAGTATATAATATGACAATGTTAAATATCCTCACTCACACACATGCACACAGAGACACACACACACTCAGACCTGGAGTTGGTGAATGGGATATATTAGGCTTTTTTTTCTAGTACTTCTTATTCTCTATCCCCTTCTCCTACTTCTCTAGGGTCAAGGCAGGGTTGAGGACAAAGAGGTAACAGGTGCAGTAAGGTTCTTACTTGATAACAGTAGTGATTTAGAATCGGCATTCTCTAGACTTGGCAGAAACTTGAAGCTGATTCTTTCTCTTGAAAGGCTTTATGAGTTCTTTTGAGATTCCTACCAATGCACAGCGTTTGCTTTACTTTCCTTGACATGAATGATATGTCATGTCTCGACGAGTCTCTCTACTCTGGCTGATGCCTCATACCTCCGTGCACAGCCTGGGAGAATTATGTATTCATTCCACTTCTAGTTTCCTTCTACTAACATCACTTTTCCTCTTGGAGTGGCCCTCTTGGACAGAGTCTAAGATGAATTCACACAGTCTGTCTCTTTCACATGGCCTATATATCCATCATGGGAAACACTCATGCATTCTTTGCTCCATTAACCTCTAGGAGAGTTATTATTTCCCAAGCCTTGGGCCTCCATTCACCTGCCAGAGACCACTGCAGCCAATCTGATACTCCTTAGATTTCTTAGACAGAGCTCACACTAGTCCACTATATACCCCAAACAGCAAAAGAATCATTTTCAGTTCTTTGAGTGGTAGTATTGAAGCCTTTATCCTTAGGCTTGAGGTGAGCTGCAGCCCCCATCCCCATCTTAGATAAAATTCTGAACACATCAATGTCTTTCTCCAAAGAACTCCTCTTTAAAAATCCTTCTTTAATCTCAAACTCCTGACCTTTTTATGCCTTTAAAGGGAATGAGGGATTTCGCCTACTTTGAAAATGGTGGTATCTTGCTCCAGCACCTCCCTTTGTAATGTGCTTCAGCCAAAATTTCCCTGTTAATGTCCTACTACACTTACAACTCAGTGAATGAGCTAATGACTCACTCTCCCTTGTGGTGGGTGAGAAGGCGCCCTTAAACAGCCATTATGAACCCTCGGTTCTTCCCTTAACCTCAGGCCAGTTTCTCCAGATGACCTTGGAGCAGCCCTTTCATTGCATGGGTCTCAGCTTCTCCTCTCAGTGAAATGGAAATCAAATCTCTGTTCTCACCCTGTCTCCAGGGAGGTATTGTGAGGAATAATAAGGCAATGCCTATAAAGTGCTTTAAGTACTTCGGGGAAAGACGTTGGCTAAATACCAAATGATAATAATAACACCGTCATCATCATCCACATTATTATTCATGGGTTGAGAGGAGAAAGCAGTTGCTGATGGTGTCTTTGCTCTGTGGGAAGAAGAACTTCAGGCCCCAGGATGTTCTAACAATAAGTCAAAGCCAATAAATACCGAGCACTGGAAGTGGAAGTTATCTAGCCATAAAGGCTGAATGTTCATGCCCATTTATATTGGAAATGACAACAACCAACTCTATTTCTCATGTTTTATTTTTATAGCCACCACTCAAAGAACTAAAATTGAGGGGAAATTGCATTCATTTTCTGGGGGGTGGGAGAGCAAGAGGATTATTATTATTATTTTTTAACATCTTAGATTTTACTGCCCACCACTTTAGCATGCTTCCCCCCACACACCCCAAGCAGACTTCCCACATTCACCTAACTTCTACTTGCCATTCCATTTATTTTTGAGTCAAAATTCTAATCCACAGACATGGTGTTCATCTAGTAGGAGAGGAGAAACAGAGGCAGTCAGAAGTGAGGCATGGGGAGACCCAGAATCTGAGTGTGGGAAAGAGGAGAGTTGTCCCACTCCTAAAGCTCTAATCCAAATTCATTCATTCTTTTGTCCATCAACAAAAGAATGCCACATTGTATCAAGTACTGTGCTGGGTGTTATGACTTGGTTGGTGAACAAGAGACAGCCAAGCCAGCATTTCCGTTTCTTGGAAATCCTGCAAAATTTCATCAGAGGCCATGCAAGAGATCAGAATTCAGTGAATGTCAAGTGCTTTATCCAGCAATGGAAATATCAGGCATTAGTAACTGTTATGGATTGAATTGTGTCCCCCCAAAATATGTGTTAGAATCCCTATACTTGTGGATGTAATCTCATCTAATGTAACACAATCTAACACAATATAGCCAATCAGTTGAGGTCATATTAGCATAGTGTGGATCCTAAACCTAACCACTTTTGGGTTATATAAAAAGCAGCATAGACCCAGAAACATGCAGGCAAATACAGGGAGAAGACAGATGCTGTCTGAAGATGATGGAGGTAGATGAATCTACAAGCCCAGAAACTCCAAGGATAGCCAGTTACTGTTTTTGGAGTTGTTGGGAGCCACTGAGTCAGCTCCGATTCATAGCAACCCTATGTACAACAGACCAAAACACTGCCCATCCTCACAATTCTGCTATTCCTGAGCCCATCATTGCAGCCACTGTGTCAATCCATCTCGTTGAGGATCTTCCCCTTTTTCTCTGACCCTCCACTTTACCAAGCATGATATTCTTCTCCAGGGAATGGTCCCTTCTGACAACATGACCAAAGTAAGTGAGATGAAGTCTGGCCATTCTCGCTTCCAAGGAGCATTCCAGCTACACTTCTTCCAGGACAGATTTGTTTGTTCTGCTTGCAGTCCATTGTACATTCAGTATACTTTGTCAACACCACAACTCAAAAAGCATCAACTCTTCTTCAGTCTTCCTTATTCAATAGCCAGCTACTAGAAGCTGAAAAGGGCAAAGAAGGACCTCCTTCTAAAGCCACACCCTGAATTCAGACTTCTAGGCTGCTGAACTGTAAAAAAATAAATTTCTGTTCTTTAAAGGCTATTTGTGGTATTTCTATTACAGCAGCACTAGGAAACTAGGACTATAATGCTTTACCTTCAGGATCATTACCTCCAAATGATTCCCAAGTTGACATTTCTGGTTCTAGAGGAACAATTTTTAATTACCTCCCCAAATGAGCAATGTATGCACACATGACACACACATATCTTAAAGTGTGTGGTGGGAAATGCCATGCACTCCAAGTCTGAATACAAGGTTTCTGTCCAAGTCCACTATTCACCTCTTAAATTTCTCTGACCTTCAGGTTCATATTGCAGCACTGTTCACAAAAGCCAAAAAGGTGGGAATAACCTAAGTGTCCATTAAAAGATGAATGGATAAGCAAAATGTGGTACATATATACAATGGAATTCTACCTAGCCATAAGCTCTGGTAGCGTAGTACCTAAGGTACTTGACTGCTAACCAGAAGGCTGGCAGTTCAAACCTACCAGCCACTTCTTGGAAGGAAGGTTGGGCAATCTACTTCTGTAGTGATACTGCTTCAGAAACCCAAGGAGAGGTAGCTATGAGTCGGGTCTGACTCAACGGCACATAAAAACAACAACAAATACTAGAGAAATGAAGTTCTGATGCATGCCACAACATGGCTGCACCTTGAAAACATATGGCGATACTGGGTAAATTTTCACCTAAAATACAATAAAATATTATATTTTTTAAAAAAAGCACTGAACATTACAAAAAAAAAAATTCATACATTATGGTGAATGAAATAAAATCAGTCACAGGAGGACAAATAATGTATGACCCCACTTATGTGAAATAGGCAAATGTTTAGAGACCAAAATTTATCAATGGCTACCAGATATAGGAGGGAGGAGGGAGGGGGGAGGGAGGAGGCATTACTTAGTGGACGCTGGGTTGCTGTTGATAGTGGTGGAATGATTTGGAAATGGATAGTGGTGACTGTCCAACATGATGAAGGTAACAAATGTCACTGAATTGTACATGTGAAAATTGTTCCCTCAGCATATGTTCTGTTATATATATTTTCACCACAATAGAACTATTTTTTAAAATGCCTCTCCCAAATTTCTCTGAGCTTCAATTTCTTTATATGCAAATTGATACTAAAAAGGCTGCTCCATAGTCTTACCATGAAAGGCAGATGAGAAGGTGAAGGCAATGGTAAGCTGGGAGGTCTGGTTCAGATGGGTGCTGTTATTACGGAGCTTTTCCTCACATGATGCCAAATCCATGCTAGGTGAACTCATTCACTGAATAGTAACTGAAGATTTGAACATTATGTGGGCATAAGTCCTTTAAGTCCTTCAATTGACGACTTGCTCTTTTCTGTTCTAGGAGTCTGTGGGCACTGAGAAAATAGGAACTCAGCTTTGTTATCTTTTTCACTTTCAAATTTTATACGGATAGCATTTTTCTGGTTGTAAAAGTAATAAATAGGGTCTTTGTGAAAACAGTAGACAATAAGAATGATATAAAGAAGATATTTAAAGTAGTAGATATAATATCAGAACTATGAATTTTGAGGATAAAGCCTTCTACTCTGTTCGCTGTGCATTTATATGCCCATTTCCCCCCTAAAGATGGGATGCTTTATGCACATTGTTTTGCAACTTGCCTCTTTGATTTAAAAATATATCCTGAATATCTTTCTCCTGCCTTCATTTAAATCTCCCTTTGACCAGATCCAGGGGGCTTTTCTTGATATGTAGCATACCCCTTGGCTCTGTCGGCCTCCCCTAGGTTACAGTCACTCTCTGTGGTCACAAAGAACAAGAAACCTTACCCAGTTTAAAAAAAAAAAAAATCCAGATCAGTTACCTCTAAAAGGCCCACTTGCTAAGTTCTGAAATATTGACATCTTGTCGTTTTCCCTTTCTTTTTCAAATTTCAAGTTGAAGTTTGACGTTGAATTAAAAATGTTGCCAGGGGCTGCCTGCAGGGCCCTCAGGCTAAAACAGTGGCAGCGTCTGCCAGGGGAGACCCACAGGTCCTTCTCCAGACCATGGCAACGTACTGCTGGCATCTGAGTCCAGTGGAGGAGGGGAGAGACGTGTGTAAAGGGAAATTTAAGGATCACTACTTTTTAAAAAAACAACCTCACTATTTCTATCCATTGTATTTGCTTTACAACCAAATATCCGTAAGACACTTTGTGTTTTGATTTTTTCACGAAGAAGGAGAAGGGGCAAAGACTTGTGGGAGAAATGCCAGCCTCCGTTAAATATCTCAGGACATTGATGAAGGATATGAAGAAGACAAGCACACATGGAGTTGATCAACAAATTTCTTTCCTGTAATTGGGCTGTTTGTTGAGAGGATCAGGTGAGAAGATGCATGAGGATGTGCTCTGGAAAGAAGAAAGCCCTCTACAAATGAAGCCCTCGATTTACCTATAGGTTTATTTAAGCATCAAACTGGAAGGATTCACATAGAAGTGGAGATAGGAGCTGACTCTAGAAAGAAGAATTATTTTTCTCTTTAGATTCTTTCATTTCTTTTGAAGTTTGTACACTATGATTTAAGGAGCTCTAGGAGCTCTGGTAGCATAGTGGCTAAGACACTTGCCTGCTAACCAGATGGCTGGCGGTTCAAACCCACCAGCCACTCCTCGGAAGGAAGGTTGGGCAATCCTACTTCCATAGTGATACTGCCTCGGAAACCCAAGGAGGGGTCACTATGAGTCGGGGCTGACTCGACGGCACATAACAACAACAACAACAACAACAGAGTTGCATTTGACTGGTGGTTCAAACCCACCAGCCCCTCCTTGGAAGGAAGACTGAGCAATCCACTTCTGTAGAGATACAGCCTCAGAAACCCAAAGAAGGGTCGCTATGAGTCAGAATCGACTTGATGGCAGTGAGTTTGGTTTGGTTTTTTTGGTTAGTGTTGGTATGGTGGTGTAGTGGTTAAGGCATTTGGCTGCTGATCAAAACATTGGTGGTTCAAACCCACCAGCAGCTTCACAGGAAGAAGGATGAGGCAGTGTGCTTACATAAAGATTTACAGCCTTGGAAACCCAATGGGGGTCTCTATCAGTTTGAATAGACTCGAAGGCAATGGGTTTTGAGTTTGAGTATACTGCAATGGTTAAGTGCTAGGCTGCTAACAGAAAGATTGATGGTTCCATCTTGTCACATGGGATCTGCACAAGCCAGAATCGACTCAACAGCACTCAAAAACAGCAACATGAATGATCTACCTATTCAATATAAAAATAAGAAGATAAAGTAAATAAATCAGCTTAAAAGATCTTGTGTCCTAGGACACATGATTTAGGAAAATTATTCTTAGATAAAGGCAACCTTTCTATATCTCTTAAATCATGCTGAAACCCACCGAAACTGAGCACTGATGGCCTCATTCTATCCTAACAGTGTTTTTTTCCTTTGAAAGTAAAAAGAACATGAAAATCAAAGACACAGCAAAAAGTCTTACTATTATTGCCTTCATTATTTGCTGTGCTGTATGTTCTCTGACTGTGGAAAAGAAGTGACAGCCTCACATGCATACACAGCTATTGATTAATGAAAATTATTTTTGCATGGCTCATTTGATTCTTAGTATATTATTTATACCATACTTCTTATAGGAGCTCTGGTGGCGTAGTGCCTGAGGCATTTGACTGCTAACCAGAAAGCTGGTGGTTCAAATCCACCAGCCACTCCTCGGAAGGAAGATTGGGCAATCTACTTCTGTAGTGATACTGCCTTGGAAACTCAAGAAGGGGTTGCTATGAGTCAGATCCGACTCGACAGCAATGAGTTGTTTTTTATTTTTTTTTCTTTTTGATACTTATTATATAAAAATAATATTATATGTTATACACTTATTACTAGATCACTCCAGGTCATTTACATTCCCAGCTGTAATGTCCTGGACATTTACTTGCTATGCTACCTTGACCAAATTAATCTCTCTGAGCCTCAGTTCCTTCATATATAGAATGGGGACTAATAGTAGAACCTGCCTTACAAAGTTGTTAGTGCATAGTAAGTGCTCAAAAAGTATCATTCTTAGAATTCCAGCAAGATGGCGGACTAGGCAGAAGGACTGCACAGACCCTCTTCAACAAAGAAAAAGGAAACCAATTAACACAGACACAGAAGATAATCCGGGACCCCTGAGACTTGAAGGGAAGGATACAGAAGTAGACTAAGTCCCAACTAGCAGAAGAATTTGCATGAAAATACCAAAAAAAGGAGGCATACGGAGCTGCGGTCTGACAGTGACCTGAGCAACCCTGACGGTACAGGCAGCTTGAAGATTCCCGACTGGTGGTAGGACCTAAGAATTAACCTAAAAATCACCCTGCTAGCCAGGGACTGCACGGACTGTGCACAGTGGTTGGGGAACAAACAGAGAAGGTGAAGAGAAAGGTGGGCTGAGTTGTGGACTTTTGCCAGAGGGCGCTGCCATTTTGTAGGTTTAAAAAGCGGCTTGACTATTTTGGATATTTAAAGAGACAGCACTCTCGCAGATTTCTGGTGCTTAAGAACACGTTCTGCTTTCCAGCAACCCCAAGGACACTCAAGGCCTGCAAGACTGAAAAGGTATGACATTCTTCTTGTTACTACACCCTATACCTGCTTGGTAAACGGAGGTGTGGCCATTCCCACTACCACCAACCTTCTGGGCCCACAGAAACTCCATCACAGTCTGTGTGCTCAGAC
>NW_006921825.1:2950991-2956569 GCF_000298275.1 Orycteropus afer afer | reverse complement strand
CATTGAGGATGAGAAAGACATAGAGAGGTACATGGGAGGTACAGACAACAAATATGAACTCTTTTGCACATACAGTACTGCGTTTTCAGTAAAGGCAAACATGGGTACATGGATGGATAGATAGGAGGCCAGGCTAAGAACTGGACGGTTCCTGGCTGCCATTACTGAATGTTATGATAAAAAATTCTACAGAAGAATCCTGATCAAAAGGGAGAAAATGCAGAACAGACTTTCAAATTTTCATGGACTCTAGACTTTCTGGAGCTATGAACATTGGATGCACCACTGAAACTATTATACTGAGATAACCTTTAAATTTTAAACCTTAAAACAAAAATATCCCCTGAAATCTTCTTTAAGCCAAACAATAGTTTAGCTTATTAGTAAAGAACGGCTTGAGTACTGCGCTCTTTTAAAAACAATCTATATGGGATCAAATTGACAATAACAACTCAAAAGATTAATACAGGAAACTTAGGGAGCAGTGAGTTTATGTTAATGGGTGAGGAACAATGTGGAAAAATGAGAAAGGTAGCACAACCTGAAGAATGTGATAAATGTCATTGAATTGCACATGTAGAAATTATTAAATTGATTTTTGTTTGGCTGTATATATTCTCAACAAAACCAAAAATAAATTATGAGAAAAGAATTAAGTCTTGGACATATGAAGTTTCTAGTGTCTATTAGACATCTCTGTGGTGATGTTAAGTCAGTAGTTGGATATATGTCTTAACTTCATGAGAGATAAAGAGATATAAAAGACAAATGTGTGAGTTAACAGTATTTAGATGGGCTTTGATGATATTACCAATAGAGTACATGTAGATGAAGAAGAGATCCAAGGTCATTGCAATTAAGAGGTTGGAAAGAAGTGAAGTAACGAGTAAAGGAGAATTGAAGGATTAACCAGTGGAATAGGGCATTGGCTTTAACTACGACAGCCATGAGGGCTAAAACCAGACTGCAATGAATGAAGGAGTGAATAGGAGGTGCAGAAGTATAGACAGTAAGTATAAACAATTTTTTCAAGTTTGCTATGTCCATATGTTAAAAAATGGAAAATTAGGGAGAAATCTGCACACAAATCATTTCTTAAAAGACACATCAGCCCCAGGTGTCAAAATATTTCAGGGGAAGCATTTTCATACAAGGTTCCAAGACAGTTTCTTCAACTCTCCATCTTGTTTTACAGGGCAGCCTCAGCCAAGCACCATTATTCTAACTTATCTCAAATTTCCTTTCTTAGAACATTATGCTTAAGTGGGTCCCACAAATGTACTATCTTCTAACCATTTTTGTGACTATCCTCAGAATGTTTCCCAAATTCTTCAAGTTTCTTCAGCCACTGAGGCAACATGAAATGGAAAATTCACATCGAAGGGACTCATCCAGTTAAGTCACAGAAAGTGGCTCTTTACCAAAAGCCAAACAAAGGATGCATCAGAAGGCTATAAGAGAACTCACATATACAAAGGCACAAAGGTGAAGAACCATGTTTCAGAAAAGACAGAAACTAAAGCAGCTTTGGGCATTTATAAGGTAAGAAATGATAAGAACTATCTTTTGAGAGTAACACACCTGGAGTACTTCAGCTCCAACTGTTATTCCATCTGAGAGAAGCAACTTGATCTGCTTGGGCCAAACTTACTTTTGGCCAAAAGAGAGAAGCATTCTTTGATTGACAGTCCCATCAAAAGAGGAAGTGGATGTTCCCCCAAGAAAAACTGAGGTGCCAGAAGCGGGGATGGAGGTTGGACATTCCCTAAACCCTAGGAATTCAGAGTAGAGATACTGCCTCAGAAACCCAAGGAAGGGTCGCGATGAGTCAGAACTAACTCCATGACAGTGAGTTTGGGTTTGTTTTGGTATAGCTGCATAGAAAGCTCCTGATGTTGAGCCTTGAAAAATAATTAAATTAAATAATTCCCTACAGTGTGGCTTTCTTCACCAGTAACAACCACTTCTTTGGCTATCATTTCTACCTGCCTCTTAGTTCTCCAAGGAGCTCTGGTGATGTAGTGGTTAAGGCATCTGCTAACCAAAAGTTTGATGGTTTGAACCCACCAGCCCACCAGAAAGATGAGGGGTCGCTTCTGTAAATATTTGTTGTTGTTGTTGTTGTTAGGTGCCGCTGAGTCGTTTCCGACTCATAGCGAACCCATGCACAGCAGAACGAAACATTGCCCGATCCTGCACCAGCTCCACGATCCTTGCTATCCTTGAGCCCACTATCACAGCCACCATGTCAATCCATCTCGTTGAAGGCCTTCCCCTCCTTCGACGACCCTCCACCTTACCAAGCATGACATCCTTCTCCAGGAAATGGTCCCCTCTGACAACATGACCAACGTAGGTGAGACAAAGTCTGGCCACCCTTGCTTCCAAGGAGCATCTCAGCTGCACTTCCTCCAGGACAGATCTGTTCATTCCTTTAGCAGTCCATGGTACCTTCAGCATACTTTGCCAGCACCACAACTCAAAAGCATCAACTCTTCTTTGATCTTCCTTATTCATTGTCCAGCTCTCACATGCATATGAGGCAACTGGAAATATTATTTAATATTTACTTAAATAATAATAAGATTTACTTTTTAAAAATAAGATTTACAGCTTTGGAAACACAATGGGGGTCACTATGAGTTGGAATCAACTCAATGGCATGAGTTCATTTTTTTTGTTTTTCTTAATTCTCCAGGTGATATAAATGGTTAATTTCCTCTGCTGCTAACCGAAAGGTTGTTGATTCAAGTCCACCCAGAAGCACCTTAGAAGAAAGTCCTGGTGATCTATTCTCCAAAAAGCAGCCATTGAAAACCCTAGGGAGCACAACTCTATTTTGACACACATGGGTTGCTATGAGTCAGAATCAAACTCGATAGTAAGTGGTTTGGTTTTTGGTTCTTTTCATTGTCCATCTCCTTTCTGGGCTTAAACACAGATAAATCTTTATGCACTACAGATCACACTGCTGCTAACTCTCCCATCCATCTTCTTCCTTTCTCCACACTAACTTCTAATTCCAAAATTCATCCTAGAACATTGATGGACAGAGCATCCGAGCTCTGCAGCCTTTTACCTAGTCCATTTGATTAGTGGACTCAGCCAAAGTAGAAAATTCAGACCCAAAGTATGTTTTGAGCCTGGATATTTTCATTTGGCTGAATACCCAGGTAAAGGACATGGAGAATTTTCTTTGTGCTAGGTACTTGCAGCAGGCTGAGAATCTTAATGCCTTTGTAGATAAATAACCTCATACACTTCATTGTTATCCAGACTACAATTGATGTCTAAGTATCCCAGTCATCTTCTAATTGTGTGCAAAATGAAACATCAATACCTCTTTTTAACTTAACCTGGAGAAATAGTTTCTGAACAAAAGGATTATAGGCATATATGACTCTTCTTTAACAGGTCTAACTTTGTAAAACCTGTGTGTTTCTGGAAAGATATGTGTGAGTGATTTGGGGATTTTCTGTTGTTGTTGTTTTCTGTTGGATTCATTAACACCCATCCTCTCACTGGCTAATGAGTTCATAATGGCTTTGTCTCTGCCTAAGATTCAATGGTTAGCAGCATGAATAATTGTGGCAGTAAAGTGAGGCAGCCAGACCTAATTCGAACCCACCTCTTGCCTTTGCTAGTTGTATAGCCTTGGGCACACTACTTACTCTTTCTGAAATCCATTTTTTACATTTATAAAACAAGGGTTGCCACGTCTCAATGAAAAATACACATAAAGTAAGTGCTTGTTACAGTGCTTAGCACAGAGTAAGCACCCAGTACATTTTTAACGATGACTACTTTTAGCTTTTCTTTAAATGTCTGTGCTCTCCAGTTACATTAAGCAATTCATGACTTAAAAACAATTTTTTTTAAATTGTCTTATTGTGGTAAAAGAAAAAATTGCCAATTCAACATTTTTTACATGTACCATTCAGTGATATTTATTACATTTATCATGTTGTTTAACCATCACCACTATCCTTTTCCAAATTATTCCATCACTCTTAACAGCGTAGGGAGCTCTGGTGGCGTAGTGTCAAAGACATTTGACTGCTAAGCAGAAGGCTGGTGGTTCAAACCTACCAGCCACTCCTCAGAAGACTGGGTAGTCTACTTCCATAGAAATGCTGCCTCAAAAACCCAAGGAGGGGTCACTATGAGTTGGATTTGACTCGATGGCAGTGAGTTTGGTTTTTGGTTTATTTAATAGCTTGGTGCCCCCTAAACAATGATGTCCCCTTTCCCCCACCCTCTCACCCCTGGTAACTACAAATAAACTTTGATCTCTATATATTTGTCTGTCCCAGATATTTCATATTGGGGGGATCACACAGTATTTGTTCTGTGACTGATTTATTTCACTCACCATATTGTTGTTATTACTCAACCATAAAGAGAAATAAAGTACATGCTACAGCATGAATGAAGCTTGAAAACAATTTTTTTTTTCAAAAAGATCTCTGTATTATAAAAATAAAAAATATTTGTTGTAGAATATTTGGAAAATATAAAAAAAGAATAAGAAAACATACAAAAAAAAATCACTCCTAATCCCACCACTGACAGATGAAATTGTTAGTATTCTAATGTTAACCTATGCATATAGATATACTTTTCCTTGTACTCAGTTCTTCAAAGCACTAAGAGAACGGTTAAAGAAACTCTGTTAATACAGGTGATTTTTTTTTTTACTTTTTGTAATGAAATATATATAATTCATACACCATAAAATTCACCCTTTTAAAGTGTACAAGTCAGTGATTTTTAATATATTCTCAAAGTTGTTACAACCATCACCATTCATTCCAGAACATTTTCATTACCTCAGAAAGAAACCCCACACCCATTAGCAGTCACTCCTCGTCCTCCTCCTCTCCCCCCACCCGGCCCCTGGCAACCACTAATTCTACTTTCTGTCTCTATTGATTTGCCTGTTCTGGAACATTATATATACATGGGATCACACATAGTCTTTTGTGTCTGGCTTCTTTCACTTAGCGTAATGTTTTCAAGGTTCATCCATGTAGTACCATGGATCAGTACTTCATCCCTTTTTTATGCCTGAATAAATTTGGCAAAATTTGCACGGTTATGCCACATTTTATGGACATTTGAGTTGCTTTCACTTTTTATCTGTTATGAATAATGTTGCTTTGAACATTTGTGTGCAAGTTTTTGTGTGAACATATGTAGTGAATCCTTTTTGAAAGTAAACGCTTTAAAAAAAAATCCAGAGTCCATCTCTAAAATGTTTTCCACAAAGCAGTTTAAATGTATTATTAAATATTTAATCATACAGAAAAATACAAAGCATAATATAATAAAACCAAGGGTTGACCCTACAAATTTAACAAATCTTAATATTTTAACATACTTGTTGCAAATTCAAATATTACAGCGGATATGCCCTTTGAAACCTTCCCTGTCTCATTTTCTTCCAGCCACTATCTTAAAGCAGTTTAGAAAGGTGGTTTTGCTAAATAAGGAGCTCTGGTAGCATAGTGGCTAAAGCACTTGACTGCTAACCAGAAGGCTGGCGGTTCAAACCCACCAGCCACTCCTCGGAAGGAAG
>NW_006921825.1:2932293-2949516 GCF_000298275.1 Orycteropus afer afer | reverse complement strand
TTTTTTTAAAAGTGTGTCAGAAGAAAATATTGGTAAAAGAATTTTTTTTTTCCTACTTCTAATGCTTAGGACTTGTTGATCCAGTGGGATAGATACTTCCAGGGGCATGGGATAGGTTTCTTAAAATCTAAGTGGAAAATCCACAAAAGAAAGGGTAGAGGGAAATTCAGACTGGGGCTATGAATAAAGCAAAGGAATTGGAATGGCTTGTTTTAAATTCTGACTAACAATCGAACAGAAAAACTAATTATAGGATTCTGTACAATAGAGTAAATAAATGAGCTGGCATTATATGTAGCAAGAGGGCTGAATCTCCAAAAAATGTTGCTGTTTAAGGATACTTATATAACAAAGGCAATATTAAATATGCATGGATAACACACATATAACTGTAGGATAGTAGTTACTTTGGGGGCTGGAGGATGGGAGTAGCAGAAAAATTAAGAATGAATTTAGAAGCACTTGGAAGGAATTAAAAGCTTTTGCTTACTAACAAACACTCTGTTAAGTTTACACACATTATTACAGCAAATTATCCCAACATTCTCAAGCGGTAGATAAATTTATCATCTCCATTTTACAAGTGAGGGAACTGAGGCACAGAGAGATCAAGTAGGTTTCCAAGATTGTAGCACCAGTGAGTCCCAACTCCCAAACTGTGCTCTTAAAACCTACACTCTAAAACCTTCTTGTGTGGGGAATATTAAATTGTTGGTAATATTACTACTACAAAAGAACGGAGCAGTCTCCATCCTCTTTGCTAGATACTCCTTTAAAAGAGAAGACAGCTTCTCTAGAAGGATCAGATGCTCATTCGAACCTCAAATATTACATTTGGCTTCTAGGACAGCAAAGCTCTTCCATCAAGCTCGAGGAGGAGGGGTAAATGGCAGCATTTAGCTTTTGTGACTGAACTGCGGGGGCCTTGGAACCCTTCCACCCACTTGAAAAACGGTCGCCCATCTGACGTTAATAGAAAAAGACCATTAAAAAGCTTTATGCTATTCTGTTCTCCTGGTTCTGGTCCCTCTCTGCCTTTGTTGCTGCTGGCATTTTATAAATTATGGATGCGCCTAGGTGCTGCTGTTCCCCCGTTTCCTCTGTAGTGCCGCTCCCTCCCCATGCCTGCATCACATCTTTCCTCTGAGCAAAGGACCGCGCGGCCCAGACCCCACATCAGTGTAATTAGCGCACCGCACATAGCTCGGGTGTCAGGACTGCTTCCATTCACTGCCAGCTCTCTGCCAGCCCCTGTCATTCACGCGAAAGCCAGCCAGGCGGTGGCGAGGCCAGCAGCGCAGGCTTGGGCAGCTGGGAGGGCCAAGGTGGAAACTCGGGGTCCCCAGCTGCCAGCTTGGGTCTGAGGACAACTTTAGGGTTTGGCAGCTGCCGCAGACAATGTTTGTTCACAAAGTCAGACATTGTGGAGGGGAGGGACATTAGTATCTATCTGCCCCTTAACTGATTACAGGAGAAGTTGAAGAGGGGGTAGGTGGAAAGTAGGTGGAGAATTCCTAACTGATCCATGTAATTCTAGAGCTGGGAAAGTCTGAGGGAACCACCAGACCAGTATTTCCTGAAGTATGCTTCTACTGAGATATGTAATATCAGTGGTATCAGGGAGGACTTGGGGTAGTATACTAAAGAATATTTCTCATTTTAACAGACTTGTACTCATTTAACATTTTATTTTATATCATCAAACTCACACCTTCATGGACAGTGTGCCTAAGTAGATATGATCTTGCATCTAATTTTGCTTTAACCCTTTCGAAACCAAATTACTTTCTACTTTGATTTTTTTTTTATTGAAACCATATGTTTTGAGTGTTGTGTTGTTGTTGTTAAGTGCCCTCGAGACAGCTCCTACTCATAGCGACCCTATGTATGTACAACATAATGAAACACTTACTGCCCGCTCATGCACATCAGGCAGTACATCACTGCTATTCATGGCATTCCATGGTATAGTCAGTATTTTCACCAACACTATAATTTGAATGTATCAATTCTTCTTCAGTATTCCTTATTTACTGTACAACTTTCACATACATAAGAGGGAACTGAAAATACCATGGCTTGGGCCAGGCACACTTTAGTCCTCAAAGTGACATCTTAACTTTTTAATACATTAAAGAAGTCTTTTGCGGTAGGTTTGCCCAATGCAATGCATCATTTGCTATTTCCACAGGCATTGTTTGTTGATCCAAGAAGAAGGAAATCCTTGACAACTTCAGTTTCTTTGCCATTTATCATGATGTTGTTCATTGGTCTAGTTGTAAGGATTTTAATTTGTTTTATGTTCATATGTAACCCATACTAAAGGTTGTAGTCTTTTACCATCACTAGTAAGTGCTTTCAGTCATCTTCACCTTCAGCAAGCAAGGTTGTGTCATCTGCATATCTCAGTTGTTAATCAGTCTCTCACCAATCTTGATGCTGTGTTCTTAATATAGTCCAAATTCTTATTTATTCAGCATGTAGATTGAATATGTAAGATTAAAGACTACAACTCTACCACACACCTTTTCCAATTGTAATTACTTTCTCTTGATTCAAGATTTCACATGAGCACAATTAAGTGTTTTGGAATTTCTATATTTTACAGTGTTATCCATAATTGGTTATGATTCACATAGTCAAATGCCTTTGCATAGTTGATAAAACACAGGCAAACATCTTTGGTATTCTCTGCTTTCAGCCAAAATCCATCTGACATCAGCATGGTACCTCTTGTTCCAAGTTCTCTTCAGAATCCAGCTTGAACTTCTGGCGGGTCCTTGTTGATATACATCTATAGCCATTTTTTAAAATTATCTTCAATAAAATTTTGCTAGTATGTACTATTAATATTTTTCAATTGTGTCCACATTCTGTTGGATAGCCTTTCTTTGGAGTGGGCAGCCATATGGATCTCTTTCAGTTGGTTGACCACGTAGCTGTCTTCCAAATTTCTTGACATACACAAGTAAACAATTCTAGCACTCTGTTTGTTGAAGCATCTCAACTGGTCTTCCATCAGTTCTTGGAGGCTTGTTTTATGCTAATATTTTCAAAGTAGCTTGTATTTCCTTCCTCAGTGTCAGTGACTCTTGATCATATACTACCTCTTTAAATAGTTGAACATCAACCAATTCTTTTTGGTACAGTGACTTTGTGTATTCCTTCCATCTTCTTTTGATGCTTTCTGCATCATTCAATTTTTTGCCCATAGAATCCCTCAAAATTCCAACTTGAGGCTAGACTTTTCTCTTCAGTTCTTTCAGCTTAAAAAATGTTGAGTGTGTTCTTCCCTTTCAGTTTTCTAACTCCAGGTTTTTGCACACTTCATTATGATACTTTGTCTTTTCAAGCTACCTTTGAAATATCTGTTCAGCTCTTTTACTTCATCTCTTCTGTTCACTTTAACCACTCTACTCTCAAGAACAAGTTTCAGAGTCTCTTCCAACATCCATTTTTGGTCTTTTCTTTCTTTTTAATGACCTTTTACTTTCTTCATACATGCTATCCTTGATATCATCCCACAACTCTTCTGTACGTCAGTCTCTAATTTTCAGTGCATCAAATCTATTCTTGAGATGATCTTTAAATTCAGGCAGGTTATATTCAAGGTCATACTGTGGAGCTCTTGGACTTGTTTGATTTTGTTCAGCTCAACTTGAATTTGCATATGAAATACTGATGGTCTGTTCCACAGTCCTTAATATTCTTATTTTACAGATAATCTGATGAAGGCTACACATCCAGTAAACATCAAAATGGAATACCAACCAACCAAGGTGTGTCTGGTTCTAAACGCCATACTTTCCACCATAATGCCACAGAGACTCTCACCACTTCCCCTCAAGAGTCCTTGAGATATCTAGGAGCTACATGATGGAGGAGTGCAGTCCTCGTGCGGTAATGGCCATCATGGCGACCATGGCGTAGTCCTGGTGCCATCCTCAGATGAGCTGGAGCTGCATGGGCCTGGCTGAGGGAAGACTTCTGGTAAGATGGAGGAATAGGCAGACAAGTGACACAGACCCTCTTCAACAAAGAAAAGAAGAACCAATTGACAGAGTTACAGAAGAGAATCCTGGAGCCCTGAGCTTTGAAAGGAACTATACAGAAGTAGATTAGGCACCAACTAGTGGAAAAACCTGAGCGAAAACAGTGAGTACAAAGATGGTCGGAGCTGCAGACTGTCAGCTACTCTGACAGGACCAACAGCCTGACTATTTCCAACTGGTGTTGGGACCTCACAATAGACCTAAAGATCAGTCCTGGTCACCAAGAGCTGCAGGGACAACTGCACTGGTGGTACATGACTAGGAAGGGAAACAGCAAGGAGGGAGACAACCCGAACTGTTGACTTTCTGCTGTCTAGAGGGTGCAGCCATTTTTATTGTTTACACGTGGCAACCATTTTGGATATTTAAAGTGACTGAGGGTGCAGCCATTTTGAATGCTTACAGATGGTGGCCATTTGGGATATTTAAAATGATCAAGGGCACAGCAATTTTGAATCTTTACAAGTGGCAACCATTTTAGATTTTAAAGTGATAGCATTCTTATTTGGATTCCAGGGACCTAAGAATAGGCTGTATTTGCCAATGTTGGCAGGGACATACAAGAGGCTGACAACAGGAAAGGAGACAGGAGACAGGTGGTGAGTGTATAAGTGCTACCAACTTGTGAATAGAGGAGCACAGCACAGTACCCTGCTTGTGTAGATAACATACAAACAAAACAAAGAAAACGAAAATCATGGGCAAGTCACTCCAACATACAATCACCAATTAAATATAAACACAAAAACATCACAATGCCTCAGACAACAGAGCATCACAGGTCACACAAAGAAGCAAGATAAAGCAGGAGAAACAAGGGACTAGGATACAGACCCAAAACACATCCCTGAGGAAGATGCAGCATTGGAACTCCCTGATAAGGAATTCAAAAGACTTATATTTAAGTATCTTCAAAGGATTGAGAGACAGATCAAGGAAAACACAGACAAAACCCAAGAAGAATTTTGGAGAAAAATAGAGCAAAATGACAAAATAAATGAGACATTAGAAATTATTCTAAATCTACAGATAGAAATCCAGAAGATTAATACTAAATTGTCAGAAATAGATAACACATTGAAAGGGCAAAAGAGTAGAACGGATGCAATGGAAGACAGAATTAATGAGATTAAAGACAAATACCTAAATACTTCTTTGGAAAGCTATCAATCAGAAAAAAAGATCAAAACAAAATGAAGAAAGCCTAAGGTTCATGGGGAAAACCATCAAAAGAAATAACCTACATGTCATTGGAATTCCAGAAAAGGAAGAGAAAAATGAAACCACTGAGAAAATTGTTCAAGATTTGTTGGAAGAGAACTTCCCTGATATGATGAAAGATGAGAATATATCCATTCAGGAAGTCCAGCGAACCCCAAACAGAATAGACCCCAAAAGGAAATCACCAAGACATATCATCATCAAACTTACCAAACCCAAAGACAAAGAAAGAATCTTGAGAGCAGCACAGGAAAAACGAAAAGTTACCTATAAGGGGCAACCAATAAGACTAAGCTTGGATTTCTCAGCAGAAACCATGCAGGCGAGAAGATAATGGGAAATTTCTCCTGAAAGAGAAAAATTTCCAACCAAGAATTAGGTACCCAGCAAAACTGTCCCTCAAATATGATTGTGAAATTAGGACAATTCCAGATAAGAGAAACTAAGGGAATTTGTTAAAGCCAGACCAACCTTACAAGAGATACTAAAGGGAGCCTATTGGACAGAGAAGCAACAACAGCCAACAACAACTGACCATTAATGCACATGATGATATAACCCAGAAACCAACCCAGCTATGGAAGTATCCAAAGTAAATAAGCCTACAAGATTGTAAACAAGGAACCAGAGGCATCAATTGACAAATGAGGACAGCTACAAACCAAAAAGAGGGAACAAACTGTGTTGTTACAAAACTTCTATATGGTAGAGAAGTCAAGACAACTACAAGATAGAATGGACTGTTCTAAACTTGGGAAGAAAACTATAAATCACAAGGTAACCTCAAAGAAAAATGATAAACCTTCAATTCACATCAAAATAAAAAAGAGGACCAACACAAATATTTAGCAAATATTAAAACAATAGCAACAAAGGAAGTGATAACATAACATAACATAAACAAAACAAGCTCAGCATACAAAATTATATGGAACAAAGAAATTGACACCATAAAAAAGCACTTAACAAAATTGACAGCAACAAATTCATATTTACCATTTACATTATATATCTGGCAAAGGACTCATCTCTAAGATTGATGGAAAAACTCCAATGCCTCAATACCAAAGGAATTAACAATCCAATTGAGAAATGGGCAGAAGACATGAATAGACACTTCACCAAGGAGGATAGTCACATGGTCAGCTAATAGATGAAAAGATGCTCACAATCATTGGCCATCAGAGAGATGTAAATCAAAACAACAATGAGATATACCGTCTCACCCCAGCACTGATGGTAAGGTTCAGTGAGACAGAAAATAACAAATGCTGGTAGAGATGTGGAGAGATTGGGACTCTCATACACTGCTGGTGGGACTTTGAAATGACACAACCAGGGTGTAAAGCAATATGGCGATTCCTTAGAAAGTTGGAACCGGAGATACCATTTGACCCAGCAATTCCATTACTAGGTATATATCCTAGAGAGGTGAGAGCCAGGACAGGAACAGATACATACACACTCATGTTCATCACAGCACTATTTACAATAGCAAAAAGATGGAAACAACCTATGTGCCCATCAGCGGAAGAGTGGATGACCAAACTGTGGTACATACATATAATGGAATGCTATGCAGCACTAAAGAATAATGTGGAGTCTGCAAAACACTGCATAATAGAGATGAACTTGGAGGACATTATGCTGAGTGAAATAAGTCATTCACAGAAGGACAAGTATAGTATTAGTTCGTTGTTGTGGAGGGTCAAGGAAAGGTTTATATATGAAAGGAAACTTTCTTTGTTGGTTGCTGGGGTGGGAGGGAGAGGAGGGGAAGGAACACTGCAAAAAAAAAATGCATTGACCCATGTCACTTTAATTTTGTGTATTTCACTGTACATAAATTATATTTCAATAAAATGCATTAAAAATGAAAAAAAAACAGTCCTTGTGATATCTAAAGTAAGCATTCATGTCCTTATCTGTCTTCTTTCCCCTGCCTGAGGCTTCTTTATTCTACACTAAACATCTTCTATCCTTTCAGCCCAAAATAATGGCTCATGCTCCTGCCTCTGCATCACATGTGGCCAACATTGGTGACTCTCCTATCCTTACACTCCTGTTGGGCTATGCCCCATTTAAAGGATTTCACCTTCAACCCAGGCTGACATTCCTGCCAGGCTAGTTCAGAGTGTTGTTTTTATTGTTGTTGTTGTTGTCAGCTGTTGTCAAGTTGGCCCCCTACTCATGGTAACACCATGTGTGACAGAAGGAATCCCTCCTCAGTCCTGCGCCATTCTCATGATCAGTTGCTGATCAGACTGATGTGATGTACAGGGTTTTCACTGGCTGATTTTTGGAAGCAGAACATCAGACCTTTCTTCCTAGTTCAGAGTAACTTTTACCCCCCTCAGTCAGTGCAGAGATTGAAGTCTGAGATTGAATGACATGTTCACTGGTGTGCTTTTCTTTTGTTTATCATTTTTTAAATTGTGCTTTGGGTGAGTTTACAGAGCAAATTTATTTTCCATTCAAGAATTCATACACTTTTTGTTTTGTGACATTCACTGCAATCCTCACAATATAGCAGCACTTTTCCCACTTCCTCCCTGTGTTTATCATTTCCTTTCATCCTTCTTTCCTATCCTTTTCTGCCTTCTGCCTTTCTTGCTATTAAAATTCCATCCTTAAATTTGATTCATCATTCCAGCCTCTTGAGATATTTCAGAACTTGGTACTCATTGGATATATTCTCATTTCTAACCCCATGCTGTTCTCAAGTATGATAGGCCTGCTTTCCAAGTCTCTGGGTTTTTGATAAACATTGAACAGCACCTTAAAATAAGATTCATTTGGATATTGCAGTGGCTTTGTGTGCCTGCCCATGCCTTTGTCCACCTGATCTCAGTACAGTGGTGATAGCTTCATGCACACAGTCAGCTTCTCACCTCCAGTGCCTACTACCCTAGTCTCCCTCTGCTATTCTGCCTCAAAACTTTCTCCAAAGCCTACAATGGCCACTTAGCCCAGGCTCGGCATAGCTTGAAATTTGGGGAGAGTTAAAGTTTCCAAGAGCAACCTTCAAACGATGGGAGGTAGAAATCAGTGGATAAACACCCAATTTCCCATTGTTCAATGGGACAAATCAGCTGAGGCTTTACATGGCTCCTCAGAGTGTCCCCAAGGAGGTAGAGCCTCAGTTGCTGCAGTGGTAACTAGCTCAGGAATCACCAGGTATTTATTAGCTACTACTACTACTACTACTACTAATATTATTATTATTATTATTAGCTTTTCTTGTCTTGCTTTTCTCATCTTGTCATCTGGCTTCCTAGGGTCTTCACCAAAGAAAATATCTGCACCAAATTTCATGTTTCAGACTTTGCTTTCAAGGAAACCTAAACAGGCAGATAAGAAGTTGAAGGTAGCAGAGAGATACAAGCTATATCATTTCTGATTTGATTTCAGGGCATCTTTTTTAAAGGTGTGCTCTTGTCAAAATATTTTATGCTTCAATTGAACATTAAGAAAGTAATTTATTAAAAAATAGAGAAAATTTTGAAATTAGATAAATGTAGAGGGGAAAATATAGCCATAATCTCATCACAAAACTAACAAAATTACTAGTTGGCATTTCCTTTTAGTATTTTTCAAGTCATATTTTAATATCAAGGGAATTTGATGCCACGTATCATTTTATGAGTTCTGGTGGCACAGTGCCTAAGGCATTTGACTGCTAACCAGAAGGATGGCAGTTCAAACCCACCAGCCACTACATGGAAGTAAGATTGGGCAATCTATTTCTGTAAAGATTTACTGCTTCAGAAACCCAGGGGGTCTCTATGATTTTATATCTTACATCATTTTATATCCTACATTTTTAACTTAATATCTCCTTATTCTTTCAATATTATCAAATAGCTCTAAAACCATTACTTTTCATAGCACTGTTTAATAATTATCTCTTTATTTGTCACTATCCCCCAGGGTTCCCTGTCCTCTTGAAGACTAGGTCTATGGCTTGTTTATTTTTTTCTTCATTGTACTAGCTCAATGGCCAAACACATTAGTGCTTATTAAGTAAGGTTTATTACAATAATGACCATACACACTATAGTTTACTCTGGTGTTTCTATAGGGTTGCAAGTGACTTGTTTTCAGATATTCAAGATTGTCGTTCATGCTGTGGTAAACATATGGTATTTAAAATATCTTGGATTTTCCACCTCCCCTTCTCTCTGTATCCATGTTAGCTTTATTCACCTAACAAATCCTGGCAATCCAGTTTATATGACATGTGATGGAGTAAACAACTCAGGACATGTTACCTATTCCATGGCCTGTGCAGCTTATAAGTAGGAAGAGTTCAACTTGAATAAATAAGCCACAGAAATAACCTTAAATTTGACCATTCTTATTAGAAATTTCCATTAAGTTTACCATGGTAAGTAGTATTCCAGGGACTCATTTTAATTCCTTCCACTAATTTAATTTGTTTACCTGCTAGCTTTCAAGTGGCTTCTATATATTATGCCAATGAATAAATGATTATTCAAGAACAGTAATGGTAGATCAAATTTATTTGTTACTTCTAATGTGCTAGATACTTTACATATATCCTCACACATAATTTTCACAATATAACTCTTTGAGGTAGTTACTACTTTTACCCCTATGAAATAAATGAAGAAATAGAAACTCAAAGAGGTTCAATAACTTGTCCAGGATTACACAGAAGAATGTTGCTGTTGTTGTTGTCATGTGCCGTCAAGTCTGACTCGACTCTTAGCCACCCCTCCTTGGGTTTCCGAGGTAGTATCACTACAGAAGTAGATTGCCCAACCTTCCTTCCAAGGAGTGGCTGATGGGTTTGAACCACCAGCTTTCTGGTTAGCAGTCAAGTGCCTTAGGCACTACGCTACCAGAGCTCCTACACAGAAGAATAGAGAATAAAATATAATTTCATTTTACAGAAAAGAAAAATTATTTTTACCAGGAACTAAATATTAACTGCCAGGACTGATTCTATACACAGGTAGAAAAGTCACATACTGATAGTATAACTTCAGGGATATTAAAATGTTTTCCTAACTCCAAAATTTTACCCATTCCATTTGCCCTGCCATGGGGTCTGGAGATGCCATCACCAGTTTTACTTTTTAAGTTATGCCATTGCGTGTAGACAGACTTTATGAAAGCAACAGAGAATCTAATAGGAGCTCTATATCGAGAAATTTGTACCTACTGACAAGTCAACCAAAGTTAGTGCGTGACCACAGTAGTTCTCAACTTTGGTTGCATATTATAATTATTACTCCTGGAGAAATTTTAAAAATACTGTTGCCTGAGCTGCTGATGCTGCTTACATACAATTAAACACCTCATGGGATTTTTTTTCTAGGTTTGGAGGTTTAGGATCATGGTTTCATGAGACATCCCAGTAAGTGATCTAATATAGTTTTGTTTAGTTTTTTAAATTGTGATTTGGGTGAAAGTTTACAGAGCAAATTCACTTTCAATACGGCAGTTCACATACACTTTGTCTCATGACATTGACTACAGTTTACCACAATGCAACAGATCCCCTCCCACTTCTTTCCCATAGTTACTCCCTCCCTGTGTCCTTCCCTCCATGCACTCCTGACCCCTGAGCTATCTCCCTGTGCATACACAGCCCTTCTATTCTCCCATGATTGTTCTCTCCAAGGAGTATATCTACCTAGTATAAATGTTCACCTCATATGCCTGTCTTTTGTTTGGCTGGAAGCCACAGGAGTGGGTTCAATTCTAGACCTAGGGGCCATAATCTCAGTGGTTCCATCAGGCTCCCAGACCAGCAAACCTGGTCCTCCCTTTTTGTTTCTTTTCCAAACGATTTTGATTTTGTTCCACATTGTTCTCCCTAAGTGGTCTAATATAGTTTTCAGTGCTTCTGTTAGTGTCCTAGTTTGTTACACGATGCCTGGAGTCTTAAAAGCTTGCAAGCAGCCATCCAGGGTACAATTGGTCTCTGTTTGTCAGGAGGAACAGAAGAAGAAGAGTCAGGAATAGGAGGAGGAAACAGAATGCATGGCTAATTACCTCCATGAGCAACTTCCTCCTTTGCCATAAGACCAGAAGAACTGGGTGGTGCCCAGCTACCACTAACGAACATTTTGATCAAAGAGTCTATAGAAGAATCTTGGTCAAAAGGAGGAAAATTCAGAACAAAATTTCAAATTCTCATGGACTTCTGACTTTCTAAAGCCATACAGGCTGGATGAACCCCTAAAACTATTACCCTAAAACAATCTTTAAACCTTAAACCAAAAATATCCCCTAAGGTCTTCTTTAAATCAAACAGTAGCTTTGTTTAATTAGTAAAGAATGTCTGCTTTGAGCATTGTGCTCTTTTAAAGAACTATCTATATGGGATCACACTGACAATAGCTTAAAAGGTTAAAACAGAAATGTCAGGGCAGGGAATTCATGTTAATGGTAGAATAATTTGGAAAAGAAAGGTGTGAATGGTGGCATAACTTGAAGAATGTAGTCAATGTCATTGAATTGTGCATGTAAAGATTGTTGAATTGGTGTATGTTTTGCTATGTACATTTTCTTCACCAAGATAAAAGACAAAAAAAAAAAAAGAACCTCACTACCGTCAAGTCGCATCCGACTCATAGCATCTCCTCCTTGGGTTTCCAAGGTGGTATCACTACAGAAGTTGTTGTTGTTGTTATGTGCCGTTGAGTTGGACCCGACTCACAGCGACCCCTGCTTGGGTTTCCAAGGCAGTATCACTACGGAAGTAGATTGCCCCATCTTCCTTCCGAGGAGTGACTAGTGGGTTTGAACCACCAGGCTTCTGGTTAGCACTCAAGTGCCTTAGGCACTATGCTACCAGAGCTCCTATCACTACAGAAGTAGATGGCCAAATTCCTTTTAAAAATACTGTTGCCTGGACCTCACCCTCCTCCCCCAAGATTCTGATTGCATTGGACTAAGCTAAGGTGCAAGGAGGTTTAAAACTCCCAGAGCTAACTAGCCACTTTACACCAAAAAACAAAACAAAGTCAGTTTATAAGACACTGGAAAAAAATGAGATATAGCTCAAGTAAGGTTTTTTTTGGGAATATCTATTATAGTCCTGAGTGAAAAGGCAACTTGTAGTTCAAAATCTAAGTGGAAAACCTTTAACAGCAGCAAAATGAGGGTGGGAGAACATTGAAGATAAATTGTCTCTATGTTCTATACATTTGTTTGCCTTTAGCCAGTTTGTTTTGTTAAACATTTAGCTTGGAGTTCTCAGAATTTTCTTCCACCTTCTTCTACATAATGATTTATAGCTTCTTTGCTGAAATCCTCTTCTGGACAAGAGATGTCTTAGGGTCCATGCCTTGCACAAGTTTCCAAAGCCTGGACTAGACATAGGAGAGGAAGCAGTACTGGCCAGGGATAAAACCAGGATCAAACCAAACAATTTATTCTCCTCAGGTCTCATTAAGAAGGGGAAAAGCAAAGAATCAGAAATGTGGCCTGAGGCCACAGAATAGGAACCGTAGGACAGGGAGGGAGGTTTTGAATGGAGGAGAAAAGGCATGGCCTGGAGAGGTTCCCAGAGAGCTTTTATAAGCACCTGTGGCATGACCTCATGGAGCCATTGAGAACACTGAGCCAGGTAGACAATTCTCCCACCCTTACAGGAAAATCATCCTGGCACTTGAAGAAGCAACTATTTTTAAAAGATGAAGCACTGAATTTTACCACAGTAGTAGTGGTCAAAATAATTAATTTGATTGCCTATTCTTTGGTAGGTAGTGCTCAGCATACTTCATAATCTTATTTAATTCCCCAAATAGCTCTGTGAGATAGTTCTTAGCATTAGTTTCTAGGTGGATATGGCCAATCGGTTCTCAGCATTTTCACCTTTTTTCTGTTTTTCAGAGGCTGGACAGTTAATAACCCATTTCCAGACTCCCTGGAAGCTAGATGTGTGATAACCAAAAAAAAAAAAAAATCAAACCCACTGCCATCAAGTCAATTCTGACTCTTTACAGAAGCAGATTGCCCTATCTTCCTTCCACAGGGCAGCTGGTGGGTTTGAACCACCAACCTTCTGGTTAGCAGTCAAATGCCTTAGGCACAGCTCCACTGTAAACCCAAAACCAAACTCACTGCTGTCAAATCAGATCCCAACTCATAGCAACCCCTCCTTGGGCTTCTGAGACTGTATCACTACGGAAGTAGATTGCCCAATCTTCCTTCTGAGGAGTGGCTGGTGGGTATGAACCACCAGCCTTCTGGTTAGCAGTCAAATGCCTTAGGCACTAAATCATCAAAGCTCCACTATAGCCTCCATGAATCAGAGGCACTCAGGCAAGGTTTAGAAGGCAGAAAGTGAAGAATAATTTTCTGCTATGTTTGCTGTTTTTGTGTGGCAAGAAACATTATGGAGATACTAATGTCTCATCACCAGCTTCCAGAGGCAGTTGTACTGATAGTGGCAGCTGGTATCAGTGGTCCAGTGTCCAGATAATTGCACTGGCAAAGGCACGATCCCTCGGTATCAGCCAAGATGGTATGTTCTTGACCTCAGTTGTTCCAGTGGCAAGCTGCTGTTTCCTCATCATCTTGATTGTGACAATAGTAGTATTTCCTGTGGTGTGGATGTTCTGCTGTGTTCTGAATGTTCCTGCATGCCCAACCTAGAATCCATGCCTTGAGCCCTCCCAACAATTTTAGATGTACTTAATTCCCAGTGTTAAATTCCTTTGTGTTTCAAAATTCTTAATGAGATTCCTGCACTGGAACTTTTTTTTTAATGAACTAAGACAATGAGTCTTAGACAGTGTAAGTAAATGTTCAGTGACACAACTAGTAAGAGGTTGATTCCGATTCTATACTTCATTACATAAAAACTTCCCCAGAATTTAGAACTGGAGTGAATTCATAGGCTATATTTCTAATAGACTTGACAAAGCAAAGTACTGCAAAGCCAAGTTCACATATACTCTCTTCCCACTTTTAAACCTATGAGTAGCACTTGCGATTGCGGTTAGTGCTTAACTTAATTGGTTTGCGTCCATGCCAGGACCTCTGGGATGCTACTTACATAACTCATCCACAGAAGTCTGTCTTGCCAGTAAGTACTTGCAGAAGGCTCTCACTCAATAGCCACATTAAACACAGAGCTCTGTTCTCTGTAACTAGCTACCTCCCTACCCCAAGTCTTGGGGGGTCAAAAATGCTAAGGACAATGCAATAATAGTAGCTGATATGTATTGAGCATTTACCAGGCCTTGTTCTACTACTTTGCATTATTTCTTGGTGTAATCCCCACAACAACCCTGTATGAGAATGATTATAAGCCATGTATTAGAGATCAGAAAACTGAGACACACAGAAATTGAGTAATATTCCCAAGGTCATGCAGCCAACGAGTTATGGAGCCTAGATACCAAGGCAGGTGGACTCTGATTTATAATGCTACATTACCTCTCAGTCACACTCAGAATATTTTGTTCTTTAATTTTGTACACCGTGGAAAACTGCATGAAAGTCTCTTATAAGGTTAGATACAAACACCAATTGCCATCAAATCAACCCTTACTAATGGCAACTCCACGTGTGTCAGAGTAAAACTGTGCTCCATAGAGTTTTTGGAAGTAGATTGCCAAGCTGTTCATTCAAGGTGTCCCTGAGTGGACTCAAACCTCCAATCTTCCAGTTAGCAGCCAACCTCATTAGCTGTGTGTATGACCAGGGACTCCTAGCTAAATAAACTAACAAGAAATTATGAATAATGCCTCCCTTTAGGATCAGCCCTCCTCCACCCTGCCTCAGTCTGCTTTAGCTCTCTCAGCGAGCATTCTCTTGGAAGCATTGTTAAACTGGCATTTCTGGCTATTCTGAATAAGCCAGACCAGAACATGATCAACCTCCCTGTGACAGAGCACAGCAGCTACGTTTATTCACTCTTTTCTTCTTCCTGTCAGTATATTGCAGTCACCTCATACACAATGATTTCCCTTTCCCTAGACATACAGGGCACAAATATGTAGAGTCAGAGCACAAATGTGTAGGCACGGAGAAAAAAATAAAAGATATTACTAGAAAATGGTTAGACCTCACCCATGGCCATCTCATGAAAGTTTAAAATCAAAGTAAACACAAGGCTGTCTAATTAGACAGCCCTCTTTTCCTGACCAGCATTTCCACCCACCTCTCATTTCTCCTAGAAATATATCTTCACAGAGGTGAGCATCTTTTTAAAATTCTGCACTACAGAGAGCCAGTCTAAGATGGTTCTGTCGAAATTACAAAACACTATACTTTCAAATAGCTGCTGAATTATTTAGTGACTTTACACTGTCCAAATGCTGGGCTCTTTGGGTAGACAATGTCTTAGTTTTCTTCCTATCTCTTTTGTTATGACATTCAGTAAATGGAGAGATATTGCTCTTCTTAATAATTTATAAAATAATAATCCACATTAAGGATCAAGCTCCTCTGACAGGTTTGGGGTTTCAAATCTGGTAGTCAAGAGAATGGGAAGTTCAAAATCCTCAGTTCAGTTAAGTAATTGGTCCTGATGTGCTTAAGCTTAACTTTCCAGTATTTGCTTTTTTTCTCATCTCCTCTTTTATATAACTTTCCGTCTGCTTTATATTAACCTCTTGAACTGTAAATTGTATTTGCTATTACTTCTGTTTGTTATCAGGAGACTCTGAGTGAAGCAAATGGCTAAGTGCTTGACTACTAGCCAAAAGGTTCGTGGTTCAAACCCACCCAGAAGTCAGACCTGCTTCCAAAAGTTCAGAGCCTTTAAAATCTTGTGGAGCTATTCTACTCAGCACACATCGGATCACCATGAGTCAAAACTGACTCTACAACAGCAACAATAACTTGTTTTCTGACGTCTGATTCAATCTTAAAATAAAATATGTTTTCTAGACAGCATTAAGCTGGACAATGCGTTTTTGTCACGCACCTGATATTTCAAAGTTTCGTTTTTACTTTCGCAGTCATTTTGTCATCACCTGTTCCTAAACAAATAAAAAAACTATTTAAAATGGGCTTGTGTGTGTTTCTATTCACTCTTGAGCACCCATACATGCCCACACTTCTATGCATGGCAGCTATAGGAACGATTAAAATGGACATACAACCATGTATCCAGGGCAAAAGTGTACTAATAAGCTCTGCAAGTTCCTCAAGTCCAGTGATCCTACCTTTTTCATCTCTGTTTTTCAAACAGAGCTTAGCATAATACATTGCGTGTCCATCAAGTAAACATTAATTGAGCACTCAGAATGTTCACTGAAGATACACAGAGGAGTAAGACCTACAGTACAAGCATGTAAACAAATATGGCATGTGTGATAAGTGCTATAAGAATGTATGTGGTGCTGTGGGAGAACAGGAGAAAGAACAACTGACTCAGCCTAGGAAGGACAAGGAAGCATCAGAGAGTTGGTGGCCTTTGAGCAAAGACTTGGAGGATGAGATGGACTCTTGCCAGACAGAGGGACCAGCATGTGAAAGATGTGGCAGCAGGGAAGAGTAGGACACAATGGGGAAACAAGGATATGTCTGAATGACTGGAGCAGAGCATTCTCCAGCTACTGGAGTGGAGGCAGAAAAGATAGGTAAAGGCTGCTGGTAAAGGAATGTGTGGGACTTGCTGGACACTTACTGGTGTGTTGGCAAGAGTGGGGAGAAAAACACTCCCATATTACTCATGAGTTTGTTAAAGGTATAACTTTATGGAGACCAAGTTGTCAATATCTATAAAAAGTAAAAATGCACATCCCCTTTGACCTAGCAATTAAACATCTAGTAATTTATCCTATAGATATAAAATCACATACCAGCAAGGTTATGACAGCATTGCTTGTAAAAGCAAAGGATAGGGGACCCAGCAATTCCATTACTAGGTATATACCCTAAAGAAGTGAAAGCCATAACAAGAACAGATATAAGCACACCCTTGTTCAACGCAGCACTATTTACAATAGCCAAAAGA
>NW_006921825.1:2870671-2930899 GCF_000298275.1 Orycteropus afer afer | reverse complement strand
CTAAATTCCAGAAATAAGTGATTAGTTAATTACATTATGGCACATCTGAGGGAATGGAATAAAATGGACATCTGTTTAAAAAAAAAAAAATAGAAAACTCCTGTTGTACTGATAAGAAATAAGCTCCAATATACAGTAAATGTAGTAAGAAAAGTGTAAAAGAGCATGAATATTTTGCTACCATCTTGAGGAAATAAGAGTACACAAATATATGTACATAATATATACAGAAATAAAATAAACCCAGTTGCCATTGAGTAGATTCTACTAATGGTGACCCCGTGTATGTAGAGTACAATTGCTCCATAGGGTTTTCACAGCTGTGACCTTTTGGAAGCAGATCTCCAGGCCCATCTTCTAAGATGTTTCTGCCTCAGTTTGAACCACAACCTTTCAGTTATTGTTAGGTACCACTGAGTCAGTTCCAACTCATAGCAACCTTATGTATAGCAGAACAAAGCACTGACTCGTCCTGCACCATCCTTGCTGTGCTTGAGCCCATCACTGCAGCCAGCCACTGTGTCAATCCATCTCAGTGAGGGTCTTCCCCATTTGCACCACCTAGAGACTCCATTATGTGTGTGTGTGTGTATAAAAGCTCTGGTAGCCTAGTGCCTAAGATATTTGACTGCTAACCAGAAGACTGGCTGTTCAAACCCACCAGCCACTCCTCAGAAGGAAGGTTGGGCAATGTACTTCCATAATGATACCACCTCGGAAACCCAAGAAGTCAGATCCGACTTGATGGCAGTGAGTTTGGTTTATATACATATATTTCTTATGTATCTCTGTATGAATTTATATATATTTATACACACACACAAACACACACACATATACACACACATACATGTACATATATAAGCAAATAAATATACTTGCAGTTAAATAGAACTTCACTATCAAACTGCACAAGAAATTGATAGTCCTGAGTGGCTGAGAAGAAAAGTAGAAGGAGGAATTTTGCACCTTTTCAATTTTGAACCATATGAATGTACTACCTAGTAAAATAAATGAAGTTGAATTACAAAAAAAAAAAAAAAAGAGGCATAACATAATGTGACATGTGTTTCAGGAAGATGAGGACAGTGAGGAGCAAGAACTCTAGAGGAAAGAGCAGAGGTAGGGTGACCAGTTAGAAAGCTATTGCAATACTCTAGCAATTAAATGTAAAGTCCTGAACTCAGTGAAAGTGAGTAGGGAAGGGGCCACAGATTTCAGGTATGATTTGAAAATAAGTTTACCTACTTTTTTTGAGCATTTACCATATACTAGGTATTTATATGGGAGCTCTGGTAGCATAGTGCCTAAGGCACTTGACTGCTAACCAGAAGGCTGGCGGTTCAAACCCACCAGCCACTCCTTGTAAGGAAGATGGGGCAATCTACTTCCGTAGTGATACTGCCTTGGAAACCCAAGGAGGGGTCACTATGAGTCGGGTCCAACTTGACAGCACATAACAACAACAACAGGTATTTATATAAGGAGCTCTGGTGGTGTAGTGCCCATGGCATTTGACCGCTAACCAGAAGGTTGGCGGTTCAAACTCACCAGCCACTCCACAGAAGGAAGATTGAGCATTCTACTTCTGCAAGGATTTACTGCCTCAGAAACCCAAAAAGGGTCACTGTGAGTTGGAATCGACTCAATGGCACTGAGTTTGTTTGTTTGGTATTTATAGACATCAAGTCCATTAATCCCTTCTACCAGCATAAAGAGGAGTCCCTGGCTGGTTCAGTTAAGTGTTTGGCTATTAACCAAAAGGTTGATGATTCAAATCCACTCAGAGATGCATTGGAAGAAATGTCTGGCAATCTACATCCAAAAAATCAGTCATGGAAAACCTTATGGAGCACTGTTCTACTCTGACATGCACAGAGGTGCTATGAGTCAGACCCAACATCTACTGGTTTGGGATTTCTTGGTTTACCAGTATAAGAGATTTTATTAGCCTCATTTTACAAAAGATGAAACTAAAACTCAAAGAGGTTAAGTGACTTAGCATGGATCACATACCAAAAAAAAAAAAAAAAAAAATCCATGGCTACCATGTTGATACTGACTCATAGTGGCCCTAGACAGAGTAGAACTGCTCCATAAAGTTTCCAGTGCTGTAAATCTTTACAAAAGCAGACTGCCATATCTTTCTCCCAAGAAGCAGTTGGTGGGATTGCTGACCTTTTGGTTAGCAGCTGAGCACTTCACCACTGGACCACCAGGGCTCCTTAGCAAGGACCATATACTAAACAGTAGAACCAGGATTCAATTGTCAAGCTTCTCTTGTAGCCCCAGGGGGAGGGACCAGATCTGGAGGCAATTTGCTGTAGGGAATGACACAAAGAGGAACCTCAGAGAGGATGAAAAACTTTTGGTAGCTCTAAGAGGCCTCTGGGAGCTCTGGTAGCATAATGCCTAAGGCACGTGACTGCTAATCAGAAGGCTGGCGGTTCAAACCCACCAGCCACTCCTCGGAAGAAAGATGGGGCAATCTACTTCCGTAGCGATACTGCCTCGGAAACCCAAGGAGGGGTGGCTATGAGTCGGGTCCGACTCAACAGCACATAAAAACAACAAGAAGAGGCCTCTGGAGCTCTTAAGGCTGGTGAATGGCACAGCAAAAGAACTAGGGTATGCACCCTGGTCTGTGAGCTAGAAATCAGGGCGACCCTTTGGGGAGCAGATGGTTTCAACATCCTGAAACTGACTCTGAAATACTGGGAGAAGCCCAGACCCCACTAAGCCCACTGAAGCAAAAGGCTCCACAAGACTCAACTCCCCTGTCTTCTCTCTATGGACTCAGCTCATGGCTCCTGGGACCTGCAGAGGCAAAATGTGTCTCTCCCTCTCCAACAGGAAATGCTAGAAGGGGCTTCCCCCGGGTGCTGTTTAGTTGGAACAGGCTCCACATTTTCATCTCCCATCTCCCTGCGGTATCAAGTGTGTGACTATTGATTTCCTCCTTGCATTTGTTTTTGTTATCCATTATTTATGGGATCATTTTTCCATCCTTCGTGCATGAAGGCAAATTTTGTGTAAAAATCAATTGACTGAGCACCAATGGCTTATGTTTTCTTGGCTTTCATCTCTGATGCACCAGTTCTTGGGAGATGCAGAGTAAGATATTAGGGAGTATACCAGAATAGGAAGTGGGGATGGAGCAGGGTTCGCCTTGCCCACTGGATCACTTTTGGTCCCTGGAACATTCACACAGGTTGTCTTGATGTCTGTTATTGTGTTGTTGTTGTTAGGTGCCCTTGAGTTGGCTCCAACTCACAGCGATCCTATGCACAACAGAATGAAACAAGGCCCAGGTCTGCACTAGCTTAACAATCCTTGCTATATCTGAAACCATCTTGCAGCCACTGTGTCAATCCATCTTGTTGAGGACCCTCCCCTTTTTCGCTGACCCTCCACTTTACCAAGCATGATAACCTTCTCCATGGAATTGTCCCATCTGACAACATGACCAAAACTGGTGAGATGAAGTCTGGCCATTCTCTCTTCCAAGGAGAATACCAGCTCCATTTCTTCCAGCACAGATTTGTTATTTCTACTGGCACTCCATGGTACTTTCAGTATTCTTCACTTATACAACTCAAAAGCATCAACGCTTCTTCAGCTTTCACATGCATATGAGGTGACTGAAAACACCAAGACTTGGGTAATGCACACCTTAAATCTTCAAAGAGACATCTTTGCTCTTCCACACTTTAAAAAGGTCTTTTGCAGCCATTTTTACCAGTGGAATAGGTCATCTGATTTCTTGACTGCTGCTTCCATTGGTATTGATTGTGGAACCAAGTTAATATGAAATCGTTGACAACTTCTATCTTTTCTTCATTTATCGTGATGATGCTTGTTGGTCCAGTTGTGAGGTTCTTTGTTTTCTTTATGTTGACGTGTCATCCATACTGCAGACTGTAGTCTTTAATCTTCATGAATAAGTGCTTTAAGTCATCTTCACCTTCAGCAAGGAAGGTTGTGTTGTCTGCATATCACAGGGGATGAGCCACCTCCTTAAAGTAGGCTCAACCTTAATAATGTGGATGGGGTAAAGCTTTTAGGACCTCTATTGGCTGACGTGGCACAACTCAAAATGAGAAGAAACAGCCGCAAACATCCATTAATAATTGGAACAAGGAACGTACAAAGTATGAATCTAAGAAAATTGGAAGTTGTCAAAAATGAAATGGAATGCATAAAGATGATATCCTAGGCATTAGTGAGCTGAAGTGGACTGATTTCGGCCATTCTGAGTCAGACAAACATATGATCTACATGACAAATTGAAGAGAAATGGCATGGCATTCATGGTCACAAACAATGTTTAAAGATCTATCCTGAAGTACAATGCTGTCAGTGTGACAATATCCATACACCTTCAAGGAAGACCAGTTAATATCATTCAAATTTATGAACCAACCACCGAAGCCAAAGACTAGGCAATTGAACATTTTTATTAACTTCTGCAGTCTGAAATTGACCAAACATGCAATCAAGATGTGTTGATTACCACTGGTGATTGAAATGCAAAAGTTGGAAACAAGGAAGTATCTCAAGTAGTTGGAAAATATGGCTTTGGTGATAGAAATGACTCTGGAGATTGCACAATAGAATTCTGCAAGATCAATGACTTCTTTATATACCTTTTTTCAACAATATAAATGGTGGCTATACATGAGATACACAGGAATCAGATCAACTATATCTGGCAAGAGGTGATGGAAAAACTCAGTATCATCAGCCAAAACAAGGCCAGGAGTTGACTGTGAAACAGACAATAAACTGCCTTTATGCAAGTTTAAGTTGAAGCTGCAGACAATTAAAACAAGTCCATGAGAACCAAATTATGACCTTTATTATATCACTCCTGAATTTAGAAACCATTTAAAGAATACATTTGATGCACTGAACACCGATGACTGAAAACCAGAGGAATTGTGGGATGACATCAAGAACATCATCCATGAAGAAAGCAAAAGGTCATTAAAAAGACAGGAAAGGAAGACCAAAATGGGTGTCAGAAGAGACTAGAAAACTTGCTTTTGAATGGAGAGTAGCTAAAGCAAATGGAAGAAATGACAAGATAAAAGAGCTGAACAGAAGATTTCAAAGAGCTGCTCGAGCAGACAAAGCCAATTACTATAACGAAATGTTCAAAGATCTAGAGTTAAAAAACCAAAAGGGGAGAACATATTCAGCATTTCTCAAGCTGAAAGACTAAGGAAAAAATTCAAGCCTCGAGTTGCAATATTGAAAGATTCTATGGGCAAAATATTGAATGATGCAGGGAACATCAAAAGAAGATGGAAAGAATACACAGAGTCACTGTACCAAAAAGAACTGGTCAATGTTCATCCATTTCAGAAGGTGGCATATGATAAAGAGCCAATGGTATTAAAGGAAGAAGTCAAAGCTACACTGAATTGGCAAAGAACAAGGCTCCAGGAATTGATGGAATAATCACTGAGATGTTTCAACAAAGAGATGCCACACCGAAGGTACTTGCTCATCTATGCCAAGAAATATGGACAACAGCTACCTGGCCTACTGACTGGAAGAGATCCATATTTTCATTCCAAAGAAAGGTGATTCCACAGAATGTGGAAATTATCGAACAATATCATTAATATCACATGCAAGTAAAATATTGCTGAACATAATTCAAAAACAGTTGCAGCAATATATTGACAGAAGACTTCCAAAAATGCAAGCTAGATTCAGAAGAGGATGCAGAACAAGAGATATCATTGCTGATATCAGATGTATCTGGGCTGAAAGCAAAGAATACCAGAAAGATGGTTACTTGTGTTTTATTGACTATGCAAAAGCATTCAATTGTGTGGATCATAACAAATTATGCATGACATGGAGAAGAATGGGAATTCCAAAAGACTTAATAGGGCTCATGAGGAACCTATACATACATAGACCAGGAGGCTGTCATTCAAACAGAACAAGGGGATACTGCATGGTTTAAAATTAGGAAAGGAGTGTGTCAGGGTTGTTTCCTTTCACCATACTTATTCAATCTGTATGCTGAACAAATTATCCAAGAAACTGGACTATATGAAGAAGAATGTGACATCAGGATTGGAGGAAGACTTTATTAACAACCTGTGATATGCAAATGATACAACTTTGCTTACTGAAAAGTGAGGATGACTTGACACACTTATTCATGAAGATTAAAGACTACAGTCTGCAGTATGGATTACATCTCAACATAAGAAAATGAAAATCCTTACAACTGGACCAACAAACAGCACCATGATAAATGAAGAAAAGATTGAAGTTGTCAAAGATTTCATATTAACTTGGTTCCACAATCAACACCAATGGAAGCAGCAGTCAAGAAATCAGATGATGTATTTCACTGGGAAAATCAGATGCAAAAGACCTCTTTAAAGTGCAGAAGAGCAAAGATGTTTCTTTGAAGACTCTCACTACCATCAAGTCGACTCGACTCATAGAGACCCCTCCTTGGGTTTCTGAGGACGTATCTCTGCAGAAGTAGATTGCCCAATCTTCCTTCTGAGGAGTGACTGGTGGGTTTGAACCTCCAGCCTTCTGGCTAGCAGTCAAATGCCTTAGTCACTAAAGGATGCCTAACCTAAGCCATGGTATTTTTAATCACCTCATGCATGGGAGAGCTGGACAATGAATAACAAGACCAAAGAAGAGTTGATGCTTTTTAGTTGTGGTGTTGGCAAAGAATATTGACAAAGTACCATGGACCGCCAAAAGAACTAACAAATCTGCCCCAGAAGAAGTGCAGCCTGAATGCTCCTTGGAAGTGAGAATGGCCAGACTTTGTCTGACCTATTTTGGTCATGTTATCAGTAAGGACCATTCCCTGGAGAAGGATATCATGCTTGGTCAAGTGGAGGGCCAACAAAAAAGGGGAAGACCCTCAACAAGATGGATTGACACAGTAACTGCAGTGATGGGCTCAGGTATAGCAAGTATTGAGAGGCTGGCACAGGTCTGGGCAGTGTTTCATTCTGTTGTACCTAGGGTCACTATGAGTTGGAGCTGACCGGATGGCACCTAACAACAACAACAATACTGGTGCAATCATTTAATTATCTTCAGCAAGATTTTACTTTCATGTGATATTAATGATATTTTTTTTTTATAATTTCCACATTCTGTTAGATCTCCTTTTTTTAGAATGATTATAAATATGCATTTCTTCCAATCAGTTGTCCAGATACCTGTCTTCCAAATTTCTTGGCATAGATGAGTAAGTACTTCCAGCACAGCATCTGTTTGTTTAAACATCTCAATGGATATTCTGTCAATTCCTCTTTTTCTTTGCCAATTCCTTTAGTGAAGCTTTGACTTCTTCCTGGAATACTATTGGTTCTTGATCATATGGCACCTCCTGAAATTTATGAACATTGACCAATTCTTTTTGGTACAGTGCCTCTGTGTATTCCTTCCACCTTCTTACGATATTTCCTACATCATTGGATATTTTGTCCATACTCACTGCCGTCAAGTCGGTTCTCACAGCAACCCCTCCTTGGGTTTCCGAAGTGGTATCTCTATGGAAGTAGATTGCCCAGTCTTCCTTCCAAGTAGCAGCTAGTGTGTTTGAACCACCACCTTCTGGTTAGCAGTCAAATGCCTTAGGCACTATGCTACCAGATCTCCTACTAGAATCTTTCAATATTGCAACTTGACCCTTCAATTTTTTCTTCCATTCTTTCAGCTTGAGATATGCCATGTGTGTTCTTCCTTTCTAGTTTTCTAACTCCAGGTCTTTGCACATTTCATTACAATAATTGACTTTGTCTTCTCCAACTCTTCTTGTTCAGCTCTTTTATCTTGTCATTTCTTCCATTTGCTTTAGGTACCCTCCATTCAAAAGCAAGTTTCAAAGTTTCTTCTGACATCCATTTGGGTCTTTTCTTCCTTTCCTGTTTTTTGAATGACCTTTTGCTTTCTTCTTGGATGATGTTCTTGATGTCATGCCACAATTCCTCTGGTTTTCAGTCATTGGTGTTCAATGCATCAAATGTATTCTTTAAATGGTCTCTAAATTCAGGAGGGGTATAACCAAGGTCATATTTTGGCTCTCATGGACTTGTTTTAATTGTCTTCAGCTTCAATTTGAACTTGTATATGAGCAGTTGATGGTCTGTTCCACAGCCAGCTCTTGGCCTTGTTTTGGCTGAACATATTGAGCTTCCCCATCATCTCTTTTCAGATGTAGCCAATCTGATTCCTTTGTATTCCATCTGGCAAAGTCCACATGTAAAAAACCAAAACCAAACTCACTGCCATGAAGTCAGGTCCAACTCACAGCAACCCCTCCTTGGGTTTCCAAGGCAGTATCACTACAGAAGTAGATCACCCAACCTTCCTTCTGAGGAGTAGCTGGTGGGGTTGAACTGCCAGCCTTCTGGTTAGCAGTCAAATGCCTTAGGCACTATGCCACCAGAGCTCCCTCCACATGTATCGCCACCATTTATGTTGTTGAAAAAACATATTTGCAATGAATAAGTCATTGGTTGTGCAAAATTCTATCCTGCAATCTCCAGCATTATTTCTATCACCAAGGCCATATTTTCCAACTACTGGTGATTCTTCTTTGTTTCCAACTTTTGCATTCCAATCATCAGTAGTAATCAGCACATCTTGATTGCATGTTCGGTCAATGTCAGACTTCAGAAGTTGGTAAAAATCTTCAACTTCCTCATCTTTGGCTTTGGGGGTTTGTGTGTAGATTTGAATAATAGTATTAACAACTGGGTTTCCTTGTAGGCATATGGATATTATCCTATCACTGACTGTGTTGTACTTCAGGATAGATCTTGAAACAGTTTTTGTGACGATGAATGCTGTGCCATTCAATTTTTCATCCCCTACAAAGCAGATTATATGGTTTTCTGATTCAAAATGGCCAAAACTAGTCCATTTCAGCTAATGCCTAGGATATAGATCTTTATGTGTTCCATTTCATTTTTTACAACTTCCAACTTTCCTACTTTCATACTTCACACATTCTATGTTCTAATTATTGATGTTTGCAGCTGTTTCTTTCCATTTTGAGTTGTGCCCCATCAGCAAGTGGAGGTACCAAAAGATTTACACCATTAAGATTACAACCATTAAGGTTGAGCCTACTTTGAGGAGGCAGCTCTTTTCCAGTTGTATTTTGAGTGTATTACAACTAGAGGGGCTCATCATCTGGCACTATATCAATGTTTCAGGGCTATTCATAAAGTTTTCCAGTAATAAGACAGACAGTGTTTCACTGCTATTCATAAAGCCTTCACTGGACAATTCTGTGAGAACTGGATGACCCCTTTTTTCTTCCCAGTCTGTCTTAGTCTGGAAGCTCTGCTGAACCCTGTCCATCATGGGTGACCTTGCTGGTATTTGAAATATCAGTGACATAGCTTCCAGCCTCACAGCAACATTCAAGCCACCACAGTATGACAAACTGACAGATGAGTCATGCCTGGAAGTCTAAGTACGGATTAATGTCTTCTTGCTCTGATCCAACCCTACTTTCCTCCCCATTTGCTGGGCTGCAGCCAAGCTAGGGGGTGAGAGGTCCCAGCTGCAGAACCTCTTCCATTTCATCTAGATTTGTTCCAGTGTAGAAACCCTCAGCACTCCCTGGGATGAAGGTTTGGGGTGGGGGGGGGAGGTGCCTTCTCAGAGTCTACATGAAGACTCTGAGGAAGTCACACTGAAAGGATTAAATATGGGGTAATGGGATTTAGGCCAGAGCTGACATTTAATTAGCACCTGCTGTATGTCAGGTCCTGAGTTTAACACTTCACATATACTCTTATTTGCAGTTCAATATACCTTGTGATGTAGGTTGGATGTAAAGGAAGGAACAGGGCATTTGGTGTCAGAAAATTCTGGGTTTGAGACCCAGCTGGGCCCCTTCCTACATGTGTGGGCTTGAGTAAGATGTTTAACCTCTCTGTGCCTCAGTTTTCTCACTTATAAAATAAGGATAACATTAGTACCTATCTCGCTGGATTATTGTGCAGATTAAATCAGATTCTGCATTTAAGGTCAGGTGACTGGGCCATGGTAACAACTCAATAAATAAAAGCTAGCCAACTCCTTGATTTTTTCATGCTTCAGCTTAAATGTCACTTCCACGGAGAGTCTGTCCCTTTTTCTTTAGCTAAAATGAGTATTTCCAGTGCAGGCAGGTGCTTTCTATCATATCACCCTCTTTATTTCCTTCATTAATTTATCACGATTTATACTTCTCTACATTACTTATATGGGAGCTCTGGTAGCGTAGTGCCTAAGGCACTTGACTGCTAACCAGAAGGCTGGCTGTTCAAACCCACCAGCCACTCCTCGGAAGGAAGATGGGGCAATCTACTTCTGTAGTGATACTGCCTCGGAAACCCAAGGAGGGGTCGCTATGAGTCGGGTTCGACTTGATGGCATATAACAACAACAACAAATATTACTTATACATTGCCTGCCTTTCCCCATCCACCTGTTACAATGTAAGCTCCACAAAGGCCGGAGCCTCATATGTCTTTCTACAGAGCCTAGCACAGAGCATATTAACAGAAGGTAATAGTAATTAATACTTACTGAATATCCATTAAGAGGCATATATTGGATACTTAGTACACACTAGTTACTACTATCATCTGTTATGGGTTGAATTGTGTCCCCTAAAAAGATACATTGAAGTCCTAAACCCTGGGACCTGGGACCTTGTGTGGAAATTAGGTCTTTGAAGATCTTATCAGTAAATTAACGTGAGGTCATACTGGACTAGGGTGAGCCCTAATCCTTTATGTTGTGTTCTTATTAAAGAGGAGAAGAGGCAAAAGACCAGGTTTACTGGTCTGATAGAGCCTGGTGAGACCCCTGAGACCATGGCCCCTAGTTACCCTTCAGGTCTGGAACTGAACTCAGTCCTGTGGCTTCCAGCCAAACAATAGACAAGAATATAGGGTGAACTTTTACATCAGGCAGATACACTCCTTAGAGCTATTGATAAATAGTGGGAGAACAGAAAGGCAGTGTTTTCACAGGGAGACAGCTCAGGGGGCAGAAACACATAGGAAAGAAGGACATAAGGAAGAGGTAACTACAGAGATGAAGTGGGGAGAGAACTGTTATAGTGTGGGGAACTGCAGTCAATGTCATAAAACAAAAGGTGTATGGGAAATGTTGCTCTGTAAACTTTCACCCAAATCACAATAAAAATTTTTAAAAAAGAGAAGAGGCACAGAGAGACACAGGAAAGATGGTAATGTGACAACAGAGACAGAGATTTGGAGTGATGCCAAGGAACATCAAGGACTGTAGATCATCACCACAAGCCATGCAGAGACATGGAATAAATTCTCCCTCGGAGTCCCTAGAAGGAATCAACGGGGCCAAGACACTGATTTTGGACTCCTTGGCTTCAGAACTGCAAGACAAGAAATTTCTGTTGTTATAAGCCACACAATTTGTGTTGGCAGCCCTAGGAAACTAAGATACCATCATTTATAGGTAGCAATAGAAAGGCTAGGCCAAGTGACCTGTCCAAGTTCTCAGAACTAGTAAGTGATACAACTGGCCTTCACAACTAAGTCTGTTTGAAAGCCAAAGCCTATGCTCATTCCACTATCCCCTCTTTTAAGCTGAGATTAAATTCAAGCTAATCATTGGCAAAAATAGAAAGTGACAAAATGTTTCTTGCAGTGTCCCTCTCATAACTGTACTCTTCCCTTTCCTACCTACTTGTACAATTTGTCAGTGGCCAAGATCTGTGGCTACCTTTCTTAGTAGGTTCTTCTGACTGAGTAATCAATCCTCAAAAGAATGTCCTCTTCTACTTCCCAGGGCCCTGAACCCATATCTACTTCAGGACCATCTTCAGTAGAGCCCAATCTTGTCAAATATTTGACATTGCACAGGACGATGAGACACAGGGAAGCTTCAGCGGCTCTTTTTCCAGGCTGAATCTGTCAGAGGTTGGGAATGACTTTCTGTAAAATTTTGACATGGTCCTTCAAGTTTCTAAAATATCAGTTGTCTGGCTACATGGGGGATTTCTCATTCACCCAGAGTTTTGTCTGGTAAAATTTCATCCCACTCTCTTGTAGAAGAATGTGTTCTCCATTTGAAGGGCTTGCTAGAAGGAGAGCCACAGAGCTTTTAGAAAGTAAAAATGCACAGAGAATCAGGATTCTGCCTCAGCACTGTCCAGGACCAAGGTCACTCCCCAAGATCACCGAAGTAAGTACATATGATTCAAAGAGCAATAGGCTGAACATTTAAGAGGTTTTACGAAGCATCTAGAAAATCCAAGAACTGCCCAAGCTTGGGAAAGATCTGAGAGATCCTGGAAGATGTCTCAGGGTACATGTGAGGCATCTATACCAGGGTGTGGCACACTGCAACTACAGGTCAAATCCAGCCCACTGCCTTTTTTTTTTTTTTTTTTGTGATTTGGGTGAAGGTTTACAGAGCAAATTCACTTTCCATACAGTGGCTCACATATACTTTCTCTCATGACACTGACCACAGTTTACCACAATGCAACAGCTCCCCTCCCACTTCCTCCCCATAGTTACCTCTTCCCTGGTCCATCCCTCCATGCACTCCACCCCGAGCTGTCTCCCAGTCCACTGCCTATTTTTATAAATCAAGTTTTATAGGTCCACATAAACTGATTCATGTATTGTGTATGGCTGCTTCTGCACTACAGTGGCAGAGCTGAGTAGTTGTGACAGGGAGGGCTTGTCTCACAAAGCCTAAAATATTTACTATCTGGCTCTTGATAATACAACTTTGCCACCTTGTTTCCCAAACTGGGCTCTGAGAAACACCAGCACTTCTCAAAACAATGATGGCCATAAAGATAAAAAGAGAGAGTGTGCTCATTCCTTGGTCAAATATGTTTAAGAAATATTTTATTCTATATTCTTCTCCTGGACATTCACATGCATTGTAACTTATCGAAGACTCTAAAAAGTTTCTTAGCTGAAGCAAACAAAAACCTTTGAAAATTTGCCAAACTTATTTTACTTGCCCAAGGTGAAACAAAAATTTCATAGTCACAAGTGATATGAAGAATTGATTCCTCTGAATTGTGAGTTTGGCAAAGAATACTGCAAATACCATGCACTGCCAGAAGAATGAACTGATCTGCTCCAGAAGAAGCAGAGCTGGAGTGCTCCTTAGAAGCAAGAACAGCGACATTTCATCTCACCTGCTTTGGTCATGCTGTCAGAGGAACAAGTCCCTAGAGAAGGATATCATGCTAGGTAAAGTGGAGGGTAAGAGAAAAAGAGGAAAATGCTCGACAAGATAGATTGACACAGTGGCTGCAATGAGGAGCTCGTGTATAGCAAGGACAGTGAGGACGGTGCAGGATCGGGCAGAGTATCATTCTGTTGTACGTAGGGTGGCTGAGTCAGACTCAACTTGATAGCACCTAAGCAACAACAGTGATATGTGAACCACAATTTGATAAATATCTGATAGCTCATTGTTTCCCAAATTTCAGTTATTTGTGTGTCCCTCATGATAACTGACATATGTATGTATGAATTATATGCTATTTTCTAAATGTCAAAAATACCCATTGCTGTTGAGCGAAATTTGATTCACAGCAACCCTGAAGGACAGAGTAGAACCACCCCATAAAGTTTCCAAGGCTGTAAATCTTTAAGGAAGCAGACTGCCTCATCTTTCCTGTGGCACCACTGGGTGGGTTCAAACTGCTCACCTTACAGTTAGCAGCTGAGCACTTAACCACTGTGCCACCAGCACTCCTCTTAAGTGTATTTACTAAATATGTTTAGTAAACCTTTTTCTTTAAATGTACAACTTTTTTTTAAACTCAGTCTCAGTCAGACAACGATATCTGTGAAATCATGGGCATGATGTCATTGGGGTATGTGTGTGTGTGTACACATACAAGTAATGATGTACTTATAAAAACAGATATGATTTTCTGTGTACTCAATTATCTTTATACCACCTATGGAGAGAGATACTCGACGGCAAATAACAACAACAACAACAACATGGAGAGAGATGTAATGCACATTGAGATATACTGTTGTATCACGCACTCTCCAGTACCATAGTCACTAGCCATAGGTAGCTTTTAAATTTAAAATAATTTAAATGAAATAAACTTTAAAATTCAGGCCCTCGGTCACATTAGCTCCATTTCAAATGTTCAATTACCACAGGTAACTAGTGGCTACCATATCATATAGTACAGATATGAAACATTCCTATAGTCACAGAAAGCTCTATTGGCCAGCAATGGACCATCTGTTGTTGCTGTTGTTGTTGTTGTTAATAGGTGCTATCAAGTTGGTTCCAACTTATAGCAACCCTACGTACAAAAGAATGAAACACTGCCTGGTTCTATGTCATCCTCACAATCTTTGTTATGCCTGAGCCCACTGTCGCAGCCACTGTGTCAATTCATCTTGTTGAGGGTTTTCCTCTTTTTCACTGACCGTCCACTTTACCAAGCATGATATCCTTCTCTGGGGATTTGTCCCTCCTGATCATATGACCACAGTACATAGACAAGTCTCACCATCCTCCCTTCTAAGGAGCATTTTGGCTGTACTTCTTCCAAGACAGATTTGTCTTCTGGCAGTCTGCAGTATATTCAATATTCTGTCCAACACTGTAATTCAAATGCATCAATTCTGTGGGCTGACTTATTCACTGTCTAGTTTCCACGTGCATATGGGGCAATTGAAAATACCATGGTTTCAGTCAGGAACAACTTAGTCTTCAAAACTTAGTGCTAAAGTGTTCTTTAGCACTTTAAAGAGGTCTTTTACAAAAGTAGGAGCCCTGGTGGCATAATCCCTAAGGCATTTGACTGCTCATCAGAAGGCTGGTGGTTCAAACCCACCAGACACTTCTTGGAAGGAAGACTGGGCAATCTACTTCTGTAGAGATACCGCCCTGGAAACTCAAGGAGGGGTTGCCATGAGTTGGAACCGAATCAAAGGCGGTGAGTTTGTTTTTTGTTTTTTTTTTTACAAAAGTCAAGGAAAGGTTTATATATTGAAGGAAACTTTCTTCATTGGTTACCAGGAATGGGAGGGGAGGGAGGAAACAGTGCAAAAATAAATAAATAATTTTTTTTAAAAAAAAAAAGGTCTTTTAAAGCAGATTTGCCCAATGCAATACGTTGTTTGATTTCTTCACTGCTACTTCCATGGGTGTTGATTGTGGATCCAAATAAAATGAAATCCTTAACAATTTCAATATTTTCTCTGTTTATCATGATGTTTCTTCTCGGTCCCATTGTGAGGGCTTTTATTTTCTTTATGTTGAGATGTAATCCATACTGAAGACTGTAGTCTTTGATCTTCATCAGTAAGTGCTTCAAGTTCTCTTCACTTTCAGAAAGCAAGGTCATGTCATCTGCATACTCCACCCCCACCCAATTCTGTATACCTCTTCCAGCAAACCTAGAGAAGTAACTATCAGGACAAAGCCAATATTCTGCCAAACCTATCCTTTCTTCATCTTATCTCCTCACCAAAGTTTGTTTCTCTGTCGCTCTCTCTCTCTCTCTCTCTCTCTCTCTCTCTCACACACACACACACACACACACACACTACGATGTCACCCAATATCCAGCCTTTGAACTAGACAAAAACAATCCAGAGCTTCCCTCAGGGAAGCAACACTGGGCAACACTGATGTGGCAGCTTCCTCACTCAGGGCCTTAGCCTCCTTACAATAAGAGGAAGATGACTAAATTTGATTAGATATCACAACCTGATGGTCTATGTGCTAAATCTGGCCTGTATATGTGTTTAGTTTGGTCCATATCATATTTTTCATTTTCGTTTTATAGTAAGAGAGAGGAGAAGGTATCACATTATAGAAATCTATCCAGTTTCTCTTGAAAAATCAGATGTGCTCACATTGTGTTCATATACCCAGGTAGCAATCACTGGTTGATTCTCAAGAACTTCCAAGCAAGGAATGTGCTCTCTGATTGACCACAGTCTGCACTACTTTCTGTTCTGTTAATGGATCAGTTTTTCTTCTTTACACGATTTTCTGGCATTTGAGATTCTTACTCTAAATTTGATCATCTCTAAACTTTCAGCTAGTTCAGTTAGTTTCGATCTATGATTTTGACCATCGAATGCTCTTTCCTCAAGGACACTGCTGTAGCTATTTTAACCTTGAAGAGAACTAAGGATATGTGGTTCAGTGAATAGAAATGCATTGATTTTTAAGGACTGTTCATACTCTGTGGAAGCTTCACCTAGCAGCATGGTTGAAGAGTTTTGGGCTGGTCTGGTATTTTCCTAAAGTTGAGTATGTTAAAGTCTATCACATCTTCTTCCTAATGTAAGTTATACTTGGCTATAGAGAAACTGTGGTTAGATTTTGAGTAGGTCACAGATCCCTTTGAGAATTTGACAAAAGCTACAGGCTTTATAAGAGTGGGGATATATACAAAGACACATAGTTTTTCATGTAGTTTCAGAGGTTATAGACACTCTCTCTACCAAAGCATATCCCTGGCTCTCCCAGGAGTCCTCAGACCTTCGTTGGGATCCTTGCTCTAAAGGAGACAGAACAAGTGCTCCATCTCTCACAAAAACTAATGGTAAAATGACAAAGGATATTTAAAGCATAAGCCTACGAGGACAAACAGAATGATGAAGCATACAACTGCAAAAAAGAAAGACATGGACACAGGAAAGCAGATAGACAAGAGACAACTGATTTAATAGACCCAAGAAAGCTGAATCCTGAGTCAGCAGTGGAAAAAGCTGAGAAGCAACCTGAATTGCACGGCAGATTCCCTAAAAGTCATATGAAGTGATAGTACCATGATTTCTGGAAGTATGAGTTAGGGTAAAGCTGTAAATGGGATGGTTGGTTGAGAGTTTGCTTAAGAAGCAGTTAGACTGCAGATTACCATTGTTTCCACTCTGCATAGGTGGGCAACCGTCTCTATCCAAACCTGGCTGAATAGTGATGGTGTATTCACTGGAAAATCTTAAAAAAAAAAAAAAAAAGTCATTTGAGATATCAGGTATAGTTGAGGTTGGGGTATGATATTGAAAACAAAATATTAAATGAAATTTTACACTCAAAATATTGAGATCCCCATTTTTTCCCCCTACTCATCACCTTTAACATGGACAATAGGACACACACTTCAAGCATAAATTGAAAGAGTTTTCTCTGGAAATCAACCAGGCCCCAAAAGGGAGGGAGAGGGAATTACTACCATTCCAAAAACCAAACTCACTGCTGTCAAGTCGATTCAACTCATAGCAACCCCTCCTTGGGTTTCTGAGGCAGTATCACTATGGAAATAGATTGCTCAAACTTCCTTCCAAGGAGTGGCCAGTGGGTTTGAACCTCCAGCCCTCTGGTTAGCAGTCAAATGCCTTAGGCACTACACCACCAGAGCTCCCTTACTACTATTAGGGAATTCCAAAACAACCCAGCTAGATCACCCGAATTTGCAACCAAAATGAACAAGACTGATTCATGTGCGCCAGGAGCCCTGGTAGCACAAGTGGTTAAGGGTTGGACTACTAACCTGAAGGTTGGCAATTCGAACCCATCCAGCAGCTCCACCAAGAAAGACATGAAAATCTGCTCCTATAAAGATACAAAAACAAACAAGAAAAAAAAAAAATTGCAACTATGAGTCTTTGTGTATACATATGCTCACTCTTACAAAGCCTGTAGCTTTTGTCAAATTCTAAAAGGGATCTGTGACCTACTCAAAATCTAACCACCATTTCTTTATAGGCCAAGTATAACTTGTATCAGGAAGAAGATGTGATAGGCTTTTATATACTCGAGTCTGACTCAAAGCATTCCTCCATGTCAAGTAGAACTACCCCATAGAATTGCCAAGGCTGTAAATATTTACAGAAACAGACTGCAACATCTTTCTCCTGATCAGCAGTTGGTGAGTTCAAACTGTAGCCAGCCTTTCAGTGAGCAGCCGATAACCACTGCACTACCAGGGTTCCTCTCCATAGAGATCACAGCCTAGAGATCCTCATGAGGCAGCTCTACTGTGTCACATGGGGTCTCTATGAGTTCAAAGGACTCAACAGCCCTAAAAACAACAACTAATGCACACAAAGCTTCCAATAAACATTTCCTCCCCCTCAATTAACTGAATAGTATCTGACATGAGGGACAGAAACCAAAATAGACAAACTGAAAAGAACAGCACACTGCAGGGAACAACACTGTGGGGAAAAGAAGACCTTTTTTTTTAATTAGTAGGATTATCAGAGATATAACTGAAGATGTTATTGTTGGCTTCAAGAATTAGAACAAGATTTTTCTTTTTCAATTTGAAGTACAAAAAGAGTTATTGAAACTTTTTTTTAAATAATAGGAGAAATGAAAAATTTAATAGAAGAGTTGAAAGGTAAAACTGAAGAAATTACCCAGAAAGAGCAAAAATACAAAGAGAGAAAAAATAATCAAGAAAAGGCAAGAAAATCAAATAATCAGTCCAAATGATCCAATATCCAAACAGATATTCTAGAAACATGATAGCAAAAAACAGAGAGGAGGGAAACTTCGAAGAAATATTGCAAGGAAATTTCCCAGAATAAAAGTTGTAAATTTCAAGACTGAAAATTGCTCAACAGACTAAATAAAAAGAATATACTCTATAAGCTTCCAGACATCTAAAACATGTTCCCCACAAAAATCAAGAACATGAAAGGCACTGGTCTTCTCAACAGCAACACCAAATACTAGAAAGCAATGTAGCAAACCCTTCAAAATGCTTAGGAAAAATTAATTCCAACCTATGGTCAACCAATCATTCAACTTTTTAGATCTGAAAGTTTAAAAAAATAATAAAGCTTCCTTTCTATTCTTTCTCTGAGAGCATGTGTGCCACCTTAAAAAACAAAACCAAACTTACTGCCATCAAGTCAACTCCAATTCACAGTGACCTCTTTGGGTTTTCAAGACTGTAAATCTTTAGGAAAGTAAATTGCCTCATCTTTCTTCCAGATGCAGCTGGTGTGTTCAAACTACCGACCTTTAGGTTAGCAATTGAATGTCTTAACCACTCCACCACCAGAGCGCCACTTTACTGGGGCACAAACCTGAAAAGAAAATACCAGTGCTGAAAACAGAAGATCAACCAAAAAAAAAGTGAAAGAAATCCCCCAGATGACTATGAAGGGGGATCTTAGTATGACAGCTGTCAGCAAGCCTACATAGCAACCAATTCAGTCTGAAATAGATGAGAAGCCTCCAAAAAGTGTTTCATCAAGATTAAACTGAGAGAACACTTAATGCCTTTGAAAGTACTGAGAGGACATTTACATTAATGGGGAGAGTTTGAGGTTAATTAGTAATAAATATGTAGAAAACAATTCTACGCTTCCAAAGCAAAAGAGAAATAAGGAAGCCCAAGACTCAGAGAAGAAACTAGTCTACAAGACTAATAGTCTACATGAACCACAACTTCTTCTACCCTGAGACCAGAAGAACTAGAAGGTGCCCAGCTACTACTTCTGACTATTCTGATCCAGGCCACAACAGATGGAGCCTGATAGAACAGTAGAAAAATGTAGACCAGAACTCAAAATTCTTAAAAAAGTCCAGACTTACTGGATAGGTTGAGACTAGAGGACTCCCTAAGACTACTGCCCTGAGATACTCTTTAAAACTTAAACCAAAACTATCCCTGAAGTCACTCTTTAAGCTGAAAAACAGATTAGCTCATAAAAAAAGAATAACTGCTATGAGTACCGTGCTCCTATAAAATCCATCTATATGATCAACAATTACTCTAAAGCAAAGATGGGAAGATAAAGGACCAGGGAAACTAGAATATTAGAAATGGAACAACCAGAACAGAATTAATGAGAATATTAAAATATTGTGAAAAATGTAACCAAAGTCACTAAACAGTATGTGTTGAAATTGTTAAATGAGAATCTGATTTTATGTGTAAACTTTCATATAAAATATTATTTAAATAACAGAACAAAAAATAAGCCAATACTTATTAATGCTAAGAAAAATAAAGTATGCAAGAAAAGTAACTATAGTATCTTACATGGCTCAGCAGTAAATAGTGTTTACATATAAAACATATGAACACTGAATATAGAGCTAACCAAAACTAAGACTTAACTATATTGGAATGGTGAGGGAATGGGAATCGAGGTGGAAGGATGAAAGAGCTAAATCCTTGTCTTTATTGCAGGAAAGTCAATAGATAATGCCTACAATTGAACAATCAGGAGATGGCAATAAAGACATGATACTTAGAGATACCAAGATAGATATTAAAATCAGCTAACATCTTGAAAGTGATTGCCTTGGGGACCAAGGTATGAGGGGAAGAGGATTGCAGAATAGTTTTATTGTTTAGTTGCTTTTTTCCCATAACAATCCTTACTGAATTATCTGAATATTTAAATGATGGACACATATAACTTTGGTCTGAAAAATAAAAGAACAGATACCCTTCTCTCACTTGGGAATAACGTAAGTATCATTTGGTTTCTATCTAACCTTCTCAGTCCTAGAACATAACCTGTAACAACTCCTTTGTTGGTATCAAACCTCTCATCCTTCAGAGAAGCAGCAGCTCTTCTTATATATACCCCCTTCTCCATAAAAGCATAGGAAATGGATTTAAACTCTGAAGGGTCCTGCTACATACACATCAACAGCTGATTTGTTCTGGAGAAGACGAGTCCATTTACATCATTGCACAAGAGGAAGGTCACGTGAAAGCTTGGTCCATGTGATTAGCAGCCCAAAGGGAGGCAGTGGGAGTGGATCCATCAGTGTAGTGGTCTAGTTTGGTTGCCAGGAACACACAACATTTCTGTGCAGTTGACTGTTACGTTCTCCTGTAGTTTTTTTTTTTTTTTTTCTTAGTAATAATAATAATTGTCAAGTTCTGTAACTTGGTGTACCCATGTTAAGCTAGATCACAGGGCTTTGGAGGCTATTTTCTGTCTCTTCTATTCAGTTTCCATGACTTTTCTCTCTGGAGAGGAGAGAGAAGGGAGAGAGCGAGAAAAATGCAGGGAGAATAGCATACATATATAGTCAGCTAAAAGATATTCAGAGAGGTTAGAACTGGTTCCCAAACACTGCAGACAAGTAAAGATCAGCTTAACCTGGTCAGCACCTAATAAACGAATCTCAGGGAATGAGATATCACTACTTCCCAACTGAAGTGTAAGCTGCATGTGGACAGGGGCTGGTTTGGCTGAGTCTCCATATCCATGAGCAGAGCCTGTTGTTGTTGTTATGTGCCGTCGAGTCAAACCCGACTCATAGCGACCCCTCCTTGGGTTTCCGAGGCAGTATCACTACGGAAGTAGGATTGCCCAACCTTCCTTCCGAGGAGTGGCTGGTGGGTTTGAACCGCCAGCTGTCTGGTTAGCAGGCAAGTGTCTTAGCCACTATGCTACCAGAGCAGAGCCTAGTACAGTTTAATAACTCAACAAACACTTATTGAATTGATAAATTACATTTCCAGATTATAGCTATTTCCAATGAGACTAGAAATCAGAAGGCATTCTATTTTTCTTCAGTTCTTTGGTCAACTGGTGCTAGAGAATGAAAAGGAAAAAAAAAAGTTCAAAGTATTCATAATTATTTTTATCATTTTATTTATATGTGTCAAATGAAGATCTTTAGAAGCTTTAAGTACTTTATGCTACCCTTTTCTCCGTATGAAATTCAAAACATAAAGAAAGAAAACAAGCAAACCACTTTCTTATAAAATACATGGGAGGAAGTATAGCACACTTCTGAATTTGACTAGTAGGATGCTTTAAAATACCAACTATTCCAAAACACCTTTTCTCCTTTTGGGGTGCTTTTGCCTTGCAAGTACCCTAAGTGCCTTTTGGGTAACTGAACCCTGGCTTTGAGCTTTCTACATAGCCTGTTGCCTCTTGAACACTCAAGGTCCCAAAAGAAAAACAGTAACCAGTCCTTCCAAGCATTCTGACACTTCAGTGCTCAGGGGAAAGAGATGGTAGCTAGAGAACTAAGGGAACAAAGAAGAGAGGTTGTTTTGTTTTGTTTTAAGGCAGGTAGGAAAGAGTAAGATACACCAATGTCAGTAGGCAAATGGCAATCAGGGCACTCAATATCAGTACCCTATTCTACAAAATCATTTTTAAATAACAGCTCCCAAATGACACTTCCATTTTCCCCTAAAGTCTCTAGTCACTCCCTACGCTAAGACTCTGGACAGTGAAGTGTTTTTGAGCTCTTCTAATACACTAACTTGATAAAGGAGCACAGTCTAACATTTTTGTTATTATCACCTACAAGTGTAGATCTTGGTATTCCAAAAGACAAATGCAAAGAATAAAAATATTAAAAGAACATTAGTATTCCATGTTACTTGAGGAAGTCATTTTTTGTTTTATTTTGTTTTGTTTTTTAAGAGATAGCTCCTTTTCTTGGAATGAACTATTGATCACCTATAGAAACATCAGCTCTCAGGTTGAAATGAGATTTCACCTCATCCAAATACATATCTGATGCAGAACAACCACCACCCCCCACACCCTGCTGGGTATAACTCACTAAAATCTCTCAGAGATTTTAGAATCAGAGAGAGAGATTCACAGCATAGCCCATTCCTTGAATTGCTTTGATTGCCACAACCTTCTTCCTTGTATAGAGCTGAAATCTTTTTCTCTCTGCAACTTTCATTTCCTATCTAGTTATAACCTTCCGGACCCCATAGGACAAGAATGAGCACTCTTTCACAAAAGTCCTTCAGATTATTTCACTCCTAAAAACCTAAATCCATTTCTTCTACAGGAACAAGTGTGGCATAATGGAAGAAGTATAGATCTAAAGGCAAACTGTCCAAAATTTAACTCCTAGGTTCTGTCATTTGTTAGCTGTGTGTTCATCTTAGTTTCTAGTGCTGCTATAACAGAAACACCACATGTGAGTGGCTTTAGCAAACAAAAATTTATTTTCTCAGAGTTTAGGAGACTACCACCCACTGTCATCAAGATGTGGCTGGTGGGTTTGAACTGCCAACCTTCTGGTTAGCAGTCAAATACGTTAGGCACTGTGCCACCAGAGTTCCTTGTTTAGGAGAATAGAAGTCTGAATTCATTGTGCCAGCTCTAGAGGGAAGCTGGCTTCTCTGTTGGTTCTGGGACAAGGTCCTTGTCTCTTCAGCTTCTATTCCTTGCTCCCTGGTGCTCTTCATGTAGCGTGGTGTCTACCTTCCCCCATCTCTACTTGCTCACTTGCTTGTTTAATCTCTTTTATATCTCAAAAGAAATTGACTTAAAACAAATCTTAAACTAATTCTGTCTCATTCCTGTAACAAAGAAAACCTATTCCCAAATGGAATTATAGCCACAGGTATTTAAAAAAAAAACTAAACTCACTGTCATCGAGTCAATTCCAACGCACAGTAACCCCCTTCGAGTTTCCCAGGCAGTAAATCTTTATGGAAGTAGATTGCCCAGTCTTCCTTTCACAGAGTGGCTGGTGGGTTTGAACCACCAACCTTCTGGTTAGCAGTCAAAAGCCTTAGGCACTATGCCACCAGAGCTCCAACCACAGGTATAGGGGTTAGGATTTAGAACACATATTTTGAGGGGACATAATTCAATCTGTAGCAGTTACCTTGGACAAGTTGTTTAACCTTCCTAGTCCCTCATTTTTTAAATGTGGATTCTAATATACACATCATCTAAATATGTAAAACATCTAACAAGGAGCAGCACTTTGAATAAAGGAACGCTCTACCTTAAAATTCCTTCCCCTTTCTCTTCATCTTTGGAAGGGTTGTGTAGTTGTGAGGATAATAAGCAAGAATACCTCATTTGCTGACTCAACAAATATTTGTTAAATACCTACTGTTCTAAAGTGATCTGTAGAGATGTTGCTTGTTTTAATGTTATTTACCATGTTTACTGAATTGTTATTATGTCCATTTTTTCCCTATCTATAGAATAAAGAGGTTCTACTAAAATTTACTTTCAATCTAGGCTACTTATACTTTTGGACCTTATGTCAGTGTTCAGGGTGGTGACTGCAGCCAAAAGGTTCCAGATGCACATGTTTTACTCCATAATAAGTGAATGAATACAGTATTGTGTGGATAGTTGTGTGTGCGTGTGTTTGGCAAAACAGTTGCAGATATATCATAGGACAGAAGGCAAAATTTATATAACTTTTAATAAAATGAAAATTGAAAGAAATTTTGTGCTTCAAAGTATATACACAAACTCCAGTGTGGGGCATTCTGGGGGAGAGGATAGTATGAGACCCAAAACTGATCAAGTAATCAGAATCATTCAGGGAGAATGTGAAAAATATAGATTTCTGGGTCCCACCTTAGAAGTATTGCATCAGAGTCTCCAGCCAGGGGATCTCTAAGGACTCTTCCCAGCTCACATTCTAGGATTTCATGTATTTAACAGTGACAGTATAAAGCAGTTGAGCAAATATTCTTTTTTTGTTATTATTTTGTGATTTGGGTGTTTACAGAGCCAATTCATTTTCCATACAGCAGTTCATACACATTTTGTCTCTGACACTGACTACAATTTCCCACAGTATAACAACTCTCTTCCCACTTCCTCTCCATAGTTACCTCTTCCCTGTGTCCTTCCCTCCCATACACTTCTGCCCCCACCTCCAGGTGTCTCCCTGTGCATACACTGCCCTTCTGTTCTTCCATGATTGATCTCTCCAAGGAGTGTATCTACTTGATGTAAATGTTCAGCCTACATCCCTGTCTTTTATTTGGCTGGAAGCCACAGGAGTGAGTTCAATTCATGAACTGAAGGGCAGCTAGGAGCTGAAACCTTAGGGGTTTCACCAGGCTCTATCAGACCAGCAAATCTGGTCTTTTTTTTTTTTTTTTTTTCCTATGCTTTTGAGTTTTGTTCCACATTGTTCTTCCACTCTATCCAGGATCTCCTACACAGATCCCCCTCTGAGTAGTTGACAGTAGTAGCCGTACACCATCTAGTTCTTCTGGTCTCATGGTCATATAAGCTGAGGACTGTATGATCTACCAGTCCCTTGGACTAATTGTTTATATATGTCTTTGGTTTTCTTCATTCTTCTTTGTTCTGGACGAGGAGAGACCCATTATTGAGGGAATATCCTTAAGCCTCTCTTTGTGATGGGAAACCCTATTATAACAGTCAAGAGAGCTCTGGTGGCGTAGTGCCTTGGGCATTTGACTACTAACCAGAAGGCTGGCAGTTCAAATCCACCAGCCTCTCCTCAGAAAGAAGGTTCGGCAATCTACTTCCGTAGCGATACTGCCTCAGAAACTCAAGGAGGGGTCGCTATGAGTGGGATCCAACTCCATGGCAGTGAGTTTGGTTTTTTGGTTTCCCTCAATAACCTAACAGCATTAAGAGAAGAGATAGGGACATACTACATGAAGCCACGTATAAAATGTCATTAGCTGTCATTTAGTTGATTCCAACTCATGGCAACCCCATGTGTGCAGAGTAGAGCTGCGCCATACGTTTTTCAAGGTTGTAACCTTTTGGAAGCAGATCACCAGGCATATCTTCCAACCAAACTTTCAGCAATAGTACAGGTGAAGAAATCAAGAAGTAAAAAGTATACAACAGAAAGGAGAAAACCTGGGAAGTTAGGGACAGAGGAGTTGAAGATAGTCCCTTGTTATGGATTAAATTTTGTCCCTCAAAAAGTTATGTTGTAGTCCTCACTGCTACATCATAAATAAGACTCTGTTTAGAAATAAGGGTTTCTTTTGTTATGTTAATGAGCCATACCAGGGTAGGGTAGGTCCTAAACCTAATCCCTTCTGAGAGGTGTTATAAAAAGAGCAGAACAGATACAGACACACATAGGGGGTGACGCCATATGGCCACAGAGGCAGAGGCATCTATCTGTAAGCACCAAAGAAAAGCCAACAATTGCTGGCAGTCACTGTAACTAGAAGAGAGACCCACAGAAGGAATCATCATGGCTGAGGCCCTGATTTGGACTTTCAGCCACCAGAACTGTGAGAGGATAAATGCCTGTTCTTTAAAGCCACTCGTACTTTTTTTCATTAGAGCACCATTAGGTAACTAAGACATACATGTAACAATCACTTTATATGAGCAACTGGACCCATGACGCAATCTGACTCAAAGACTGAATCACCCTACAACTCTAAGTCTTTATCCAAGTCAGAAAAGCAGAGAAATGAAGGTCTGATAGCAGAGTACAAGCAGCCTACTCAAGCAGAGAATGAGACATCTACTCAGCGTCTCACATTGGTGGGTTCCAGCCATAGCTGGGATAGGCTCGGTGCTGAATTCTACCCACCCAGCCCAGAACAACCCAAGTCCCTCTGCTCTCCACTGGCCTGGATCTCAACAGAACTGGGTTGGCTGTTCCACAACTACTTAGTCATACAAAAAATTTCATATAAAAAGTGAAAACTCCCTGCCCCTCATCCCCACCTGCCTTTCATTTTTAAATTTACAAAGTCTTTGTGATTTTCATCTGAAAAATAAAAAAAAAGGGACCAGGTTTGCTGGTCTTATAGAGCCTGATGGAACCACTGAGACTATGGCCCCTAGCTGCCCTTCAGGTCTGAAATTGAATCCACTCCTGTGCCTTCCAGCCAAACAAAAGACAGGCTTATGAGGTGAACATTTACACTAGGTAGATACACTCCTTGGAAAGAACAATCATGGGAGAATAGAAGGGCTGTGTATGCACAGGGAGACAGCTCAGGGGGCAGAAATGCATGGGAGGAGGAAGGACACAGGAAAGAGGTAACTATGGAGAGGAAGTGGGAGGTGAGCAGTTGCATTGCAGTAAATTGTAGTCAATGTCATGAGACAAAGTGTATGTGAACTGCTGTATGGAAAGTGAATTTGCTCTATAAACTTTCACCCAACTCACAATAAAAATAAAAAAACATTAAAAAATATATATATTTGTGATGTTTCAGGGGATGGAGAAGAGGATCTTCCTTCTGACACATAGTTTTAAGAAGCCCCAGTACTAAGAACCCAGGAGACATTATACTTCCAACTCTACTTTGATTGTACAACAAATCTTTCAAAGACAAAGTAGAAAAATAAGTCAAAACAAACTTCAAATATAGAACATGTCAATGTGTCTACCACACAATGTCACAGCAGGCAGCCTCATAGATCACCCAGTCTTATCCAATCATTTCACTGTTAGGGAAAGGCTCAAGCAGGGAAGTCTTCAGCTCAAAATCTCAACTCTGGTTTTTAGCAGAACTGGTTAACTTTTTAAAAAAATAAAAGCAGCTAGGTTTTGACTCTTATTGTGGGTTTTTTTTTTTTTTTTTTTTTTTTTTTCCTTTTCCCCCTATTTTTTTCCCTCGTGACTAACCCCATTCATTGCACCCTGGTATCTCTTGAGACACTAAATACTAATCTGAAGAAAAATTTTTGCCAAAGCCATTTGGACTTTTCGTTGACAATTGGCTCGTACTGTGATTAATACTTTATTTTTGCCTTCAGTAAAGCCCTTCCCAGTTTGCTAACCTAACTTCAGTGCTTATGGGTGTTTGACCTCAGTTTGGATAGTCACATAGCCTTTATTAAGGGGGTCTTCACCTGGGACCCATGAAATCATGGGTTGAACACACACAGCCGAACTTCAAGAAGTTAGCAAAAATTCTGAGTGCATATATGTGCCCTTCTCTGCACATATTCTTTTTCTGCACATATTTTTCCACAAATTCTCAAGAAAGTCCATGAATCATCACCAAGATTTAACCACTATGTAGTTCAATTTTCCCCAAGTTAGAGCTGGGAAAAGTGAGGCAGTGAGCAGTGAATAGCGCTTCCAAGGTTACATTGAACAGAGTAAGGTTCTGGAATTCAGATTTATTTGCACACATTCTAGGTTTTGTCTCACTACACCATGAGGACTGTGTTCTCTGTTCTGACTAGAGGTGATTCCCCCTATTCTAGTTAATTCTCTTCCAACCCATGCTTTTCACAATAAGAGGAATTCAGTGAGGGAGTATGCAGGGCTCAATACAAATCAGTCCCCACACCCAGAACACTGACTCCCTGTACAACTTCCAACAGTAAATCAGTATCATGACCTTGGACTTCTGTCAGAGATAGGACTTACATTCACAGGCTCTCTGCTCCCTCACACGTGGGAGCTCAGCTCAAATATCTGCAAAGTTTGAGGTTCAATCCCCAAATCAAGGTAGATTATTAAACAATATCATCCCCTGTCATTGCTGTGTATAACAAAGAAAAACTCATCTTAGTGGATAAATGGTTTCACTTGGAGGAGATAAAGGAACAAAGATTTTTTAAGTGGAATCTAATAAAACCAACGGCTGTATGAAATGAAGTATCCAGTATATAAAGGTACCTCCTTTATAGGTATAGTGTATAATTGTATAACAATAATAGACTGCCTCAAATTGTAGTTAGGAAGTAGGACAAAAATCAAATCAACCTACAAACACTCTTTACCTTTGTGAGTAGTTTTTATCCATTATGGTGTCTGCACCTCCAAATTAACTGTTGGTAAAAAAACAAAAACAAAAACAAAAACAAAAAAACCAACAAGGCATGGAGTTAACCATGAAAGAAAGAAAAAAAAAAAAAATTTTAATCAGAATTTTCAACGGCCTATGTAGTTGATTGTATAAAATTATTGATTTTATAGAAAACTTCTTAGGATTCTTAGTGTGGGGAAAGAATTTGAATTCTTTTATTATTATACACATACATTAGCCCTTTGATATTATAGCTTAATGAATAAGATAAAGCATAATGACTAAGAATGACAAATCAAGAAATGGCAGCCAATAAAATATGTCTGGAATATACACAAGAAATGGTTAATATAGTTTGCCTTCAACAAAGCTGGCTGAATTGCATCAAGGATGGGAGAAAAGTTTTTCACTGACCTTTAGTTCATGCAAATTTGAATTACGTATCATTTAATAAAAAAATTAATAAACTTTGAATTTAAAAAAAAGAAAGAAAGAGTGTCTAAAACGTATTATGTAGATATGTGTGATTTAATTAGCAGAAGGAGCAGGTAAAAGTGGTTGGGGGAGAGTGTGAGTTGATCAAAATTGCGCTTTTATATCATTCAACTTTGAAGGTATATGAATAAATTACTTTGATAAAATATGTAACTAATTTAAAAAAAATAAAAGCACCTCCAACTAACTCATTTTATAGATAAAGGAATAGGCCTCACGAGTGGGAGAGACTATAGCTTCCCAAGGTGGCAGAAGCACAGATCTACTACTCAGTTCGCTGCGTCTTAGACCAGAGCTTTCCTTAGCATGGGCAGGAATTCACCCAGTGGCTGGTGTCTAAATGCCTTTTAACTATTATTATCATTGTTATTATTATCATTAGAGACATTTTTAGAATATTTGAACAAAATTAACCTCTCTCATTCCAATTCTCTGTGATAATAATTGTACCCTTTTTTATTCATTCAATTACAAGCAAATTGACAGGAGACATTTATATGAGGCAGCTTAAACCCCAGCTAATGGAGTGCCTAATGACTAATTGATCAGATCCCAACCCAGAGAGCAGTGCTGAGTGGCCTAAAGGAATTTATGCAATTAGTTTAGGTTTGGTAGAAATTGAGTGCATATGAAAGTAAGCTTTTTATGGCCTTGATTTATTAGGGCTGGACATTAACTATCTGCCGAGAGGAGAGCCACCCTAGCAAAGCCCCAGGCACCAGGAGGCTCTAAGTTGGGGATGTTGGGATTTGGAGCAGGGATGGTGTGTGTATTGGCTGAGAGGAGGGCTGGGTGAGGTAGCAAGTGAAACAGATGGGGGGGAGACCCTACTCTACAAAATTATGGTGGTGCCACCTCCTTTTGTAATTCAAAATAAAAACAGTACTAAACTGTTAAATATACATTAAAAAAAAATCCAATAAAATTCTGATTTTTCCCAGAATGAGTACCTGGATTTTATATACTGGTTTTGGTGTAGTTAGTACCAGAAGGTTGACGGTTCCAACCTACCAGCCACTCTGCGAAAGGAAGACTGGGCACTCTACTTCCATAAAAATTAATTACCTCGGAAACCCAAAGGGGGTCGCTATGAGTCCGAATCTACTCGATGGCGGTGACTATGGTTTTGGGGGAGTTTTTCAGTTCGGCAACAAGAAGCTCTGGTGATGTAGTGGTTAAGACAGTTGGCTGTTAACCAAAAGGTCGGTAGTTCCAACCCACCTGCCGTTCCAAGGAAGAAAAAGGAGGCAGTCTCCTTCCGTACAGATTTACAGCCTTGGAAACCCAATGGGGGTCGCTATGAGTCAGAATTGACTTGATGACAGTAAGTTTGGTTTGAGTTCGCTATAACGGTTTACCTACTGAGGAACTGAGCGCTGTGCAGGGTTGAGATGAAGGGAAAGAGCAGAAAACTGACTTTTGTGTAAACAAACGCGCTGAGAACAGGAAGCAGCGGGTAGGGAACGGTTTCTGGACGAGCTTGTGCCCCACTGCCCCCGGACCCGCTCTTCAACCTCAGCTCCGGCTGTCTAGGGGGCTCTTCCGGGCGGGACTCCGAAAAGGGGAAGCCCTTACGGAGCGCTGGGAGGACCCTGGAGAACCTTGACCCGGCAGGGGAGCCCTGACAGCCTGGCGGGTGCGGAAGCGCCGTCGGGGGGCGGAGGGAAACCTGACTTGAACAGGAAGGAGCGATCGAAGCGGACTAATTCGTCCGCTGGGGTCCTCGCAGGCTCAGTCTGCGCGCCGGGGCGGGGCATCGCAGGAGCTCTAGCTGTGCAAGGTGGGCGGGAGGTGGAAGGGGGCTTCCCGCGCTCTCCCAGGACGTGGCTCACCTTCTTCTGCGGCCGCGAGATTGGAAGAAAGCAAAGAGCTTTTACGTGAGAGAGAGTGAACTGATCGACACAGACAGGGACAGAGACCTGAGGGGTGGCACGGGTCAAAGAGAAAGCGATTTGCGGAGACCGAGCGCGCGTGGAGCCCCGAGGGCGGGCGAGGAACTGGGCATCCTTGGCTTCCACTGCCTCCTCTCCTTGCGCGGCTTCTCCCTCCAAATCTGACGTGTTTGTTCTACCCCCATTCCCGCGCGACACCCCATTCCCTGCCCCCTGCCAGGTTGCCTCTCACCAGTGGAAAGGATGAGGCGAAGAAACACGGGTTTTGCCAGATCTCTCTATTAGCTCACTGTGTTCACGTCTTGCCCTGAGCAAGTTATATAAACCATGTGTGCCTCCATGTTCTCATCTGTAAAATGGGGTTTCAAACAATACCTACGCATAGGATTGTTTAAGAATTAATTAATGCGTATAAAGTGTTTGGAGCTGTACCTGACAGGGAGACCTCGATAAATATTAGATATCATTATCACTCATATACCCAACAAACATTTTGGGCCCCTGCTCACTCTGTGCGAGTTCCTGCACGGGGTTCAGGCAGGCAGGGGTGAACCGGCACACTTGATTCTTGCTCGCTCCGAGTGCGTTTACTGCTAAATAAATTAACAGGCTTTATCTAGGAGTGATAAGGACTAAGAAAGATAGAATGACTGAGGAAGAGAGCTATTTTAGGTAGAAGGACCCAGCTAAGTGCCTCCTCCTTTCCAGACCTCAGTCTCCCCTTCGGTAAAAAGATTAGCTTTTATGTACCTTCCCCTTCTCGGCTCCCTGCTCAGGCTCCGCCTCCCCCATTCCTTTACCAACTGGAGCCCGGTCCCTGGGGAGGGACCTCAGCATAGTCTCGAATGTTCGCTCCTGCTTGGTGGTTGCAGAATTCCGCCTGGGAGGAAGCCAGGTTCGAGGAGCCACTGGCTGGTACCGGTGGGAACTACGCGTTCGTACCACGGACTCCTGAAGAGCAAATTCCTTTTACCTTCGGTAGCTAGCACACACAGCTGGAAAAGCAGTTTCTTTAACACTTTCTGGTTTGCCCCTGACAACTACACCGGAATCTGTTTGGAGCTGCTATCCTCACTTTATGGACGACCAGACTGGCTCACAGTGGCGAAATGTGGATCCCACCTAACTTCAAGCCCTGAGCTTTCCCAACAGAACCTCTCACTTTTCTGAGTTACAAATGTTTCAAAGCGACTAAGTATCCATTAAAGCCTACTACATGTCAGGCTTACATTATTTCATTTAATCATCAAAACAACCTTAAAAGTCTTTTCCCTAATTTTACAGATGAGGGCACCAAGGCTCACAGCAGTGAAGGCACTTACTCAAGGTCTCACAAGAGGAGGTGGAGCAGGTATTCCACCCCAGTCTTGCCCACTCCAGAGCCACAGCTCTTTCCATCCCAGCACTAAAATAAAAGACCCCAGGCTCAAATGCAGGACCAAGAGAGAGAAACACACACTCAGGCAGGACAGAGGTAATACCAGGTCCTCCTCTCTGACTCTGCTAAATTGTGACGGCCTGGATTAGGATCACCAAGGATGATCTTTACCCCTGATCACCACAGGGTGAAGCACAGCCTTGTCTAATTTAAGCAGGAAGGAAACTGCCTGCCTTTGAATGGAAGCTTGAGATGCAGACCATCACCTTGACCCTGACCTCACTCCCAGGGAGGCTTTCCTCTCCCTAATGGTCTCTGTTCTTTCCTCCAGTCCCTAGAACTCAGAGATGATTGGACTGGAAGGATGCTTTCATTTTACAATTCATTCATTCAACAGGTATCTCTTGTCTGCCACCCTGGGCCAAGACCCTGAGCTAGGCACTGGGCATGAAACAGTGAATATAACTACCTTAGACACAGAAAGAGGAAGCCATTGGCCCATGATCACACAGTCTGGACTAAGGAACCCAGAACTGTCTGAGCTCTGCCTGCCAGGGCTTCAGCCATGTTGGCTTGTGTGTGCCTTCCTCAATGGGAATCAACCTTCTGTTCTAGCCAGAGAGGTACCTAGAAGCCTCCCTCCTGCATCCACACCCTGCGAGGTCCGATTGCAGTTCTCCATACAGCTCAGAACATTGATTAGTCCCACTTTCTCCTGGTACCGTTTTAAAGCAACTCCAGGTGGGCCTAGGACAGTGGGATGTTGCAAGTTGGCATGATTTGGGACAGGAAAACCTGCTCCAAGTGCTTTACAGATACACCCTCAATTACTCTTCAGAATAACTTGTGTGGAGTTTTAATAGCCATCTACAGAGGCTTGAGAGGTAATATGACTTACCCAAGGTCACAGTTAGGAAACGGTTCACTGGGAAGCAAGAGTATTGTGTGAATGCCCAACCTGCTGGAGCCCACCCCCTAGAGAGGTCCAACCTCCCCTGGACATTGGCAGAGGCGATTTCACCAGCCCGGAGAAACCACAGTTCCGGTTGCTTCCTGAGAGAGATCAAGGAGAAAGGTAGCGGCGCCGGCCGGGCGCACTCAAGGGTGGGAGAGGTTTGAGAACGTCGGGGATAAGGCCGCAGCTCCTGCCCGCAGGTAGAAACTGATTAAAATACTGGTGCGTGTGGGCGGTTGCAGGCGCCTGAAGGGATGAGTCGCAGAAGCCTGGTGCGGTCTTGGCACAGATCTTGCATTAATGCTGCTCCTGTTGCCCACTCCAAAAAAAAAAAAAAAAGTCTCCCAAACTTTTAAGATCGTTAATTTCAAAAGAAAGAAAGAAAGAAACCTAAATAAGATCAGGGATCTTTTCGAAAAGAAATTGCAATCAGACGTCTCTCCCTGGTAGGAAAAGCCGAAAGTTCTTACCTGCAGGAAACCTTGCAGCCTGCAAAGGCACGTCAGTCTTGAGCGCGGCGCTTCGTATCAACGCGGGAGGCTCACGGCCTCTTCTCTAGCCCGGCTGAGCTCTGGCCCTGAGTTTTATACCACTATAGGCAATTAATATTGCATCAGCCGTATTTTAAATTTTCAAAACCCACAATATAATGTAATGGCATAAGGGCATTTATTATTAAAGGACACCCGATGGAGAGGGAGGTGGAGGAATCGCTGGGGCTTTTGCGCAAGGCGAGGGCGAGGGGCTGAGGCCCTGAGGCTGGAGGCGAGCCCTGGGTTTGTTTTTGCGGTAGAGGGTCGAATGGCGCAGAGGAGAGACCAGCCTTGCTCGGATTTTCGGCCCGAGGTCTAATGACCCGGTCCTCTTTGAAGACGCTGCGCGAAATTGTGCAGACGACTCCTGGACGTGGAACATTAATTTTTAAATCGTGTTAGGTGTTTCTGCGGCTCATAAATAAAAAGCTTTCCTCCACTCTTAAGGAGGTGTGTGAGAGAGACGGGAACTAGAGTCTGTTGAGCACCTACTATGTACAGCTTGCTACACTAGGAACTTCGCAGCCAGCCTACATGTCACTTAGGGCCCCACTAAGAAGCCAAGATAGAGTGAAGAAATTCCTGACTGGCCACTCCAAATGAATTTCTAAAGAGACCCCTAAGGGGCCCCACAGAGAACTGCTCCAGGGAACGCTTTTCTTCCTTTTTGTCTTTATAAGCTCCCTACATCTCCAGCCTTTTAAAATCGTTTAAAATAGTAATTTATTTGTTTTCTATTAAGCACCAAGCACAGTGCCAGACGCCTTAAATAAATTATCTTACTTTAGTCTTCACAGTAATCTTATGGTTTAGGTATTAGTATCTTCATTCTGCAGACAAGCGATCAAGGCTCAGAGAAGTTTAAAAACTTGCCTCAGGATCTTTCAGCCAGTGAGTAGAAGCAATAGGGTTCAAACCCTCATCTGTCAGCCAAGCTGAGAGAATTGAGGCTAGTATTCGCCACGGAGAATCGCAGAGGGAAGTACTTTGAAATCTAAAGGTCCAGAGAAAAGCCGCCAGATCTCCCAGAAGGAATTCCGGGGAGAGAGTGAGGTGGCCAGGGCAAGAAGAGATGGCCCGAGGCTGGCCCGTAGGGTGTGGGGTTCTCACTTGTAAATCTTTACAAATCTAGTATCCCTTAGCCTCCGTGAAAGAAAGCCACTGCAATTCGGGTTGAAAAATAAAGCATTTATTTTAGAAGTTAATTCAAGGGGTAAAGCGAGATAACTTAATATTTTATTTGTATCTATTCAGAGACCGAAATCACAGGTCACACTGCAAAACGCAAACTACATGAAACAACGAAAGAGTGAAATGTGAGGGGACCATAGAGGCTGGGGCCGGAAGGGTCCAGGCCGTAGGTCTCCTCCACATCCCACCCAAAACTCTTTAAGTCAACCTCCACCTAGAGATACCACATAAGGGGGATGGAAAGCAAAGGTAAGTAAATAATTAATGACGCTAACGAGAATAATAATCAAAGCGCAACGAGGTTAGACATGTTAGAAGAACTTGCCTATGATTTGGAGAAGTTACAGTCACTTTAGAGCTACCGCCTACTCTGCACTGGGAGTCTGGCTGGAGCATCTAGCCCGGTTCCGAGGCTCTTCAGCCGGTCCTGGACACCTCCAGTCCCGGTGGTCCATCAGGGGGTGATTATTTCTCAAACCGCAGCACATCGTGGAGGGATGGTACCCACTGCTGCTTAGAAACCGCCAGTGACCTCAGTATTCCCATTCGGCCGGCCGCGCCCATCTTTTCTGGAACCTGGCTTACCACGGAGAATCTCTCAGAGCCCTCAACGCCCCACACACTTTCCCTGAACCTAATCCATGCTACCTTATGAGAATTTACGTCAAACCAAAGGATGAGATGAACAAAATTGAGGCGGAGAAGGGGAAGCATAAGGCGATCCTTTGGAAACATACATGTATTTCATATATTCTAAATAAATCTCCAGTACACGTTTGTGCCTCAGTTAGATATCCTAGATTTTGTATTATTTATCACTTCCTTCCTATCCCTTCATGCTTTGCCAATTTGCGCTCCGCAAAGTTGCGCTTTCACCCCCGCACATGACAATACAGCCAATTCACTACCCCCAGCGCTTGGGCTTTCGCCCTGAGGCCTCAAGGCGTAGCGCGTTAGGAAGAATTTCAGCACCAGGAACAGCGCAGGTCCCTTCCGGCTGATTTTCATGATTTTTTTCCCCCAAGCGTCAAAACTTTTTTGGAGGGAAGAGAAAGGAAGAGAGAAAGAGAAGGCAAGGAGGAAGACAGATGGGATAAAGGGGAAAGTCCGTGGCTTCGGGAGAAAGAGCGTAACCTGCTAGGGAAACGCCCCATACCGTTCCCCCCCCCCACACACACACACACAAGAGGTTGCCATCTGCTCTCTGTGCCCCAAATGCTGCTTCCCGCTGCCATCAGTGGACAGCTGAGTACTTCATTCGTTTCTGTTTCTGTCTCTGGTTGCAGAACCAGACCCTCACCACGTTCTTTTTAAGGTCCAGTTTCTCAGCGATGGCCGCGATCTTCTCGGATGAAGGCCGCGGCTGGATTGCGAAGTAGGCCTCAAGTGAGCGCTTCTCCGGTGCGGCGATAGACGTGCGTTTGCGCTTCCGCTCGCTGCCGTTGAAGAGCTCCGGCTTGCTGTTCTTCTCGCGGTAGGCGGCCTCAGCCTCCTCCAGCCAGGCCTGGAGCACCGGCTTGAGCGCAATCATGTTGTTGTGTGAGAGAGTGAGAGACTCGAACCTGCAGATGGTGCTCTGGCTGAGCGATCCCACGCCAGGGATCTTGAGGTTGGCCAGAGCAGCACCCACGTCTGCTTGGGTCACCCCTAACTTGATGCGTCGCTGCTTGAAGCGCTCGGCAAAGGCCTCGAGCTCGCGCGGGTCGGACTCCACATCACTGAGGCATGCAGGCATGGCGCTGTGAGGCGTCACGGCGTGCGGATGACTCATGCCCATTGCCTGGTGCAAGTGGCCCATGGCGCCCAGATGGTGCGGGTGGATCTGCGCGGGCATCACTGAGTGCTCTGGAGCGCCCAGACCGTTCACGCTTAGCGTGGGCGAGATGTGCTCCAGCAAGTCGCCTTCGAGCCCCTGGTGCACTGCGTGGTGCGGGTGCGAAGTGAGCGTGGCCGGATGGGAGATGGGCACGGTGGAGGAAGTGGACGTGCAAGGCACGCTGCTCATGGTATGGTAGGTGGCGTCGGGCTTGAACGGATGGTTCTTGCCGTGGGAGACGATATCCACCGCCGCCAGAGCTTCGGCGCGTGCCAGCAGGCTCTCATCAAAGCTTCCAAATATATTACCCTGCAGCTGCAAGCAAGAAGGCGCACAGCACGGTCAGTGGGGAATACTGTCAACTCAGGATTAAAACACATTTTCAAGCAACTGAGATGCCTCTCCTCAAAGCCCAGGTCATAAAAATTAATACGAAGGCAGCGGCTCTGCTGGAACAGACGTGTGGATCAGAGGCATGAATGAGAGAGCGCGCGCGGGGAGAGAGCGCGGGGGAGACAAGGAGAGGGGTTCAGACAGCGGCGATTGTTCTGGGCGACATGAAAAAAACATAAAGCGAGTGCCTGTCAAAAAATGTGCCTTAGAGCGATAATTATGCTCCACTACGTACCTGCGGGGCTGGGAGACAGACTCGGCGCATGGCCTCGGATCCGGAGTGCAGGCTGGAGAATTTGGGCTCTTGCAGCACCGGGTGCATGCCGAAAGGCTGCTTGGCGTTCATGGCCATCATCTTCGCGCGCCTGGCAGGGAGGCAGCGGGGGACATGGATCAGGCTAGTGTCGATTGCTCGCCCCGCTCCAACTGAGCGCCGCTCAGCGCCCGCGCTCCCCTCGCCCTCTCGCTCGCTGCCTCCCCTCTCCCCCACCTAATTCTTCACTCATCTTACAAGCAGCTTGCCAGAAAGGGCCCGGGCACGCGCAGGCGTGCTCACGCGCCCGGGACTCGCAGGGGCGGCCCGGGAGACGAGGTGAGGCAGCAGCTCTTAGCGCGCCTTTCTGCGCCCGCCGCAGCTGCCCCCGCTACAGCATTTATACCCGGCGGGGCCTGGTCTCTCCCAGCCCGCCCCGCCCCGCCTGGCTCCAGACCGCCAGACCTTCCGGATTCTTTCTTCTTCACGGACTTTTCCCCCAAAAGCCCCAAACCACTCCTCCCTGTTCCAACTCTCATAGCCCGATCGACAGGCAGCCCCTGGCAGAGCGGGGGCAGGAAGCTGACCCTACTCTAACCCCCCAACACACACACACACATACACACACGCACACACTCCCCGTCGGCCCGGCTGCCGCCAAACCGCCCATTTCCAGGGCGCTCTTGGCCTCTAGCCCGAGCCGTCCACTAGAGACCGGCCCCGCGGCGCAGCGAGGAGGCGCCTCTGAGCGCCCAGACCGACCCCGGGGGGGGGGGGCTGCCAGAATGAGCCCCAGGTGACTATCCCCCCCCCCTTCTGCCGGGATGGAGGTGGGGTCAGTAACTGCCTGCCCAGTCCAGAAGGCCTGTGGCTTCCTCTCCACTCTGGCCTTTCTTGGCTTAGCTAGAGAAAGACAGCTTGGCTCCCTCCCCCTTTCCCTACCCGCCACCCTGAAGAAGCTTGGTGAGTATTTTTTAGATTAGTGAGAGTGCAGGACTGCCCACTGAGGCTTGGAAGTCTGTCAGTGAACTTCTAGGCCGCCAACGCTTAAAAGCCCCGTTACCTATAAGAGCTACCATTGCTGAATCCCTAATATGTGCTGGACAGTTTAAAGAATTAGCTCATGGGATTCTCTTACCAATCCTGTGGCGTAGGTACCGTTACCAAATATTACAGATGTAGAAAACGAGGGTCAGAGGAGTTAAATGATTTCCCCAAGATCATATAGGTAGCTAGTTAGGAGCAGAGACGTTCACTCATTCTTTTCTTCATTCATTCTACAAACATTTACTGACGGCCTACTGTGTGCCAGATGCCAAGTCTGACTTACTGGGCCCTGAACCATTTGGCTACTTCCTTTCCGAAGTTTCAGGAACTGAGGGCCCAGGGGTTGGTACTGTGTCTTCCCTCCAGTCTCTTCCCCTTTCCTTTCTTGTACTCTCCCCTCCTTCCCCGGCGCTAGTAAACATCGTAAATAATGGATGGGGAATCCTGGGACCGCTGGCGCGCCGCCCTCCGGGTCTGAGAGAAGCCCCCAGCTCCCAGCTGAGTCCACTTCGCGGTGGCCGCCTCCTCTGCCCTGGGAACGACCTTCGAGTTTCAGAGACATCACACAGTCTGCAAGGCCACAAGCCCTCGAGAGGATGACTGAATTTTCCAGAATCCTAATGGGGCGGGGGCCAGGGTAAAGGAATTACCACCTCTTGACCTTATAAGACAAAGCCCTGCCTGGATCCGGATTCACCAACCCTTGAGGAGGCCTGCCAACCCCTCTTTTCCCCATCTGAGCCAAGTCTCTTCTCTGGAGCCCGCCTTTCCAATGGGGAAAAGGACCCAGCCCAAGTACCGGGAGTGCAAGCTCGTCCTGGGGATAGTAGCAGGAGCATGGCTATGTGATTTGGGGCAAGTCACTAAATCTCTCTGAGTTTAGGTTTCCTAGACTCTAAAATAGGAGCTCTGGTAGCATAGTGCCTAAGACACTTGACTGCTAACCAGAAGGCTGGCGGTTCAAACCCACCAGCCACTCCTCAGAAGGAAGATGAGGCAATCTACTTCTGTAGTGATACTGCCTTGGAAACCCAAGGAGGGGTCACTAGGAGTCGGGTGCGACTCCACGGCACATAACAACAACAACAACAGACTCTAAAATAGGAATTATGTTACTATCTGCCTACTTGGGTTGGGCTGAAGATACTGGGAGCTGGAGGAGTAAAGAAAGCATCTGACATTCACCCTGGTGCTCAGTAAAACCTCCTTCAGCCTTGTGCTTTTGGGCTCAGGCTCTGCTGTGTGATTCAAAACGCACCGCTGCCTCTTATTGACTGAGAGACCATGCTCTGGTCCCAATGTCTCTGTATTGCAGTTTCCTCATCTGTAAAAGGGAAACAATAATAGTTCCCCCTCCCCCATGATTGTTGTGAGGAATACACTGAGATAAACTGTTGGCACAGTGGCTGGCACATTGAAATCCTAAAATAAATGTTAGTTCCTCTCTTCTTCCTCCTTCAACTTAAAGAGAAAGCATTTGCAAGCAAAGATGGACTGGCCTGGGCCATCTCCCTAGAGAAAAGTTTTGTTTGCAAGTCCAAACTGTGGTTGCCCGTTCTTCTTCACTCATTCAACATTTGTTGTGCCCAGATCTTGAATCCCCAAAACCACCAAGGAGCCGATTCCACTGCAAAAGCATAGGGGTTGTTTATTCAAGCTCGAGCTCGGACCCTCAACGGTCACCGATGCAGCGGTTCAGGATTGAGAGCCCCGAACCCAGGAGTAATGGGGTTTTTATAGGGGGTACAGCAGGAAGGAGGAAGTTTCAATCAGAAAATTACAGGATTGGTTGACATTTTCCAAGTTGCTAGTTGTTCCTACTTGATTGGCTCTGTCTGGTGGGCTGAAGCCACCAACTGTAATTTCTAACTACTTGATTGGCTCTGTCTGGTGGGCCGAAGCCACTAACTGTCGTTTCTAACTATTTGATTGGCTCTGTCTGGTGGGCCGAAGCCACCAACTGTCATTTCTAACTATTTTAGGTAAGGTATTTCTCTACCATTTACTGATTGGTTGTTGCTAAGGAGAATGCTTGGGTATCAATGAGGTGGGGGTAGTTAGGACTCTTTGTGGTTTTTCCAGTAACTAAGGCACTAAAGCATGGAGTACGTGCTAAGGCATGTTGCAAAAATGGCTACATGGTGGTTATATAGAAACATGGCCTCACATATTCATTCATTCAATCTGCTTTGTGCCAGATTTCATGCCAAAAGTTGGGACACAGGTGTAAATCAGACTCCTTCCCTGCCCTCTAGGAGTCACTAGTCTAAAATCCACAATGGAAATGACTGTGAACTTGCAGCGCCAGCAGAGGGATGTAAATTTATGACAAAACACAGAGTGGTGCAGTTCCTGGAATACACAATAGAACTATGGGCCTCAGGGGGACTGGATTTCAAGCTGGGTTCTGACCCTGGGTCTTTATGAGCCCCACTAAGCCTCAGTTTACTCACTAGAAAGGCTTGGATTAGATGACTGCTAAGTGTTTTCAGGTCTAACAAATGATAACCATTTTTGGTTAATCTCAATGAAAACATTTCAAGCAAGTCAGAAGCTTCTCTCTGAGAACCCCAAAAGCCAAATGCAAATTGTTTTATTTCCTATCAGCATTTAAGACCTCTCAAACTTGTTTTCTACCCAATGATGGAAACTCAAAGGGAAAAGAAAAGTGAGAATACTGCATTACTCCATGAAGACTTGCCTGTCTCCATGGTTCCCTGAAACCCACATTCACTCCAAAATAACCTAGTTTATCTATGAGGCTAAACCTCCACTAACTGGGATGGAAATGCCCATCTTCATCCATCCTCCTTCTCTGCTGTGATCCCTCAGAGGCCTGGGAGATACTGACCAGGGTCAAGTTCAGGAGAAGGTCAGGAAGAAAGTAAAACCAGCTGACCCCTTCAGGCCTCCAAAGGCAACCTACACCTCACCAGCCCCCTGCTCCAGCACCCATGAGCATTAGGACCACAAATTAAAAAACACTCTTGCATCCAGTCTCATATGTTTCCTTTTTTCCCCCATCCTTCCCTCCAAGAAGTTCTACTAACAACTCTAGGCAGCCAGCAGGAAGACATCCATCCTTAGGGACCAGCCTTTTGAAGAGAAGGCCCCGGAGATATCGGACTGGAGAAGACAGAAGCAAAAAGAGTATACAGAAAGTCTTAGAAGAAGACAGTTGATAACAACCTCTACATTTTTAAGGGTTTGTAAACTTAAATTCTGTGAGGGGCAAATCTGGTAAAAACTATTAACTCCACTTGTGTGTATAAAAGGATTTGAAACTGTGGTGAACTGGAGAGGGCATGCCCCCCAAATCATATTAAATTACAATTAAACACATATACACATGGGCTAAATAAAACCTGTCTGAGAGTCCAAGTAAGGACCACATGTGAATCTGTGCAAGTGGTGCTGAAGAGGGGTGCATTTTCTTCATTCTACAAACATTTCAGAATACCTGTGGATTGTTGGGTCTTGGGGTAGGTACTCTGAATATATACTATGAATATATGAGCTCAGTCTAAATGGGGACAGGAAACACTTGTCACATGCAACTAACAAGGTGCGTACAAGATATTATGTCTTCCGGAAGGATTAGCACTGTAGCAGTGCAAGGGGTCAGGGCAGAGGCATTTTCTTTGTGGGTCAGTGGTTATCAACTTTGGTATGAGTGGAAATCATCTTCTGCCTCTTAAAATACAGGCTCCCAGGCCTACATGCAGAGATTTTTTGACTCACAAAAACTAAGGTGTGTTTTAATACAAACCCCTCATTTGGTTGCAGGTGGTCTGGAAATCTCCACTTGAAAAACTTGCTCTGGACACTTGCTACCTGGCTCTATTATTATTGTTGTTATTATTTTATTATTTTAAATCCCTGCCTAAGTGTGTAGATTTTACCAAGACTCAGAGTTTTCCTTCTCTGAGCTCCCAAAATCTTTTGCATCTTTCTCTGTTATTCCTTGGTAAGAGCATGATATTTTATGGTCTCTGATCCCTGAAGGACCCTGGGACTCCGCCAGGAACCAAGTGAGTCTTATCTGTCACTGTGTTTCTCTAGTGTCCCTGTGTCTGAAGGTCTGAAGGCCAGGCACCACATAGGAGCTTAATAAAATTTGTGTTGAATGAATGAATACATGAATAATGTCCTCCCCAGGAGTCTGGTCAGGAGATTCCAAAGATGATGGTGACAAGATTTGTTATGGAGTAGCTCCTGTTTTCCAGGCTCAGTGCTTACTTAGTACACTAGTAGTTCATAGGCTGAATCGCCACATCAAGCCTGTGACATTTATAGTATTATCTCCAGTCTACAGAAGGAGCTCTGGTGGTGTAGTGGCTAAGGCATTTGACTGTTAACCAGAAGACTGGCAGTTAAAACCCACCAGCCACTCCTCAGAAAGAAGATTGGGCAATCTACTTCCATAGGGATACCTCCTCGGATAGGTCTCTATGAGTCAGATCCCACTCGATGGCAGTATGTTTGGTTGTTTGTTTTTTACAGATGAAGAAAGTGAGGCACAGAGAGCTTGAGTTGCTCGAGGCCACACAGTTAAGTAGTGGTGGGGTGGGGGTTGGAACCCAGTTTATCCAATTCCCAAGTCCATGCTCTTAAAGCAACATCCTGGGCTGGTACCAGTATCCCTGCTACCCAAGCACAGGTGCTCAGAAGCTGAAGTGAGCCGGGTTTTACTTCTCTCGCAGAACATGAAAAGGCTTCCCCCTTCGACAGGTTTCGAGTTTGTCCCTTCAGCCAAGCATCCGCAACCCGCAGAGGCCACACTTTGAAAGGCCGGCAGAAACCCACCCCCAGCCGCCAAGTTGGCCAAGCCCCACGTTGGAGAGGAGGGGTGGAGGCTGGAATGGGAGATGGTTCCGATAGGGTGGCCCGAACTCAAGATGCCATCGCGAGGAAGCAGCTGGCGGGGCTACGGGGCCAGGTGCGTACAGCCACCCGCCTCGTCTTCCTCTCCCTTTCTCTCGTCTCCTTTCACAAACTTCTCACATGTACCCGCCGCCTGCGCAGCTGCTGCGGGACTCGCCTGTCGGCCGCTCGCCTTGCATTGTGTGAGCGAGCTCCGACGATCTGAGACGCCCAGAGGGACTCTAGAGCGGCAGGCCCGGCATCCGTGAGGAAGTGGCACGCGCCAGGAGCCCTCTCCTTCCCCCAGGTCCCCCACCCACCCACCCTTAACCGAGCGCTACATTCACACTGTGGGACTTCAGGCGGGTCACTGCCTCCGCACGGCCTCAGCTTCCTCATATGTAAAATGAGGGAACAGAGCTGAGGGATCTCTGAGAGCCCTTCCTCACCATGCATTATTTCATTGGACACATATTTATTGAGCCTCTACTATGTGGCAATGGTCCTTGGGTGGGAAAACTATTCATTCTCATTTGGCAGTTTGAACTCACCCACACAGAGAGGAAGAAAATCTGGTGATCTGCTTTGGTGGCCTAGAAAATCCTGTGGATGAGTTTTACTCTGACACATAGGGTTGCCGTGAGTGAATGGGAACCAACTTGATGGTAACTTTCTTCTTTTCTTTTCTGCTTTACAAGACAGCCACTGTGATGTTGTTGTTGTTGTTGTTGTTGTTGTTATGTGCCGTTGAGTCAAACCCGACTCATAGCGACCCCTCCTTGGGATTCCGAGGCAGTATCACTACGGAAGTAGGATTGCCCAACCTTCCTTCCAAGCCACTGTGATAGGAGATAGGAATTTAGCAGCAAGCAGGACAAACAATCCTTGTGGAGCTGACACTTTAACAGGAGGTGAGAAAAAAAAAAGCCTCCAATAGCAGCTCTGGTAGCGTAGTGCCTAAGGCACTTTACTGCTAACCAGAAGGCTGGCGGTTCAGACCCACCAGCCACTCCTGGGAAGGAAGATGGGGCAATCTACTTCCGTAGTGATACTGCCTCAGAAACCCAAGGAGGAGTGGCTATGAGTCGGTCTGACTCAATGGCACATAACAACAACAACAACAAATGTGATAACTGCGACAGGAAAATAAACTGAAGTGATGGAATAGAGAATGCATGGCAGAAAAGGAAGGAGTAAATGATCTTTGAGCCAAGATCTGAAAGATAAAATGCAGGAAAATGAGAACAGCAAGTGCAAAAGCCCTGAGGTGGGAGCAAGCTTGAGCAATTAAGGAAGAGCAATAAGGCTAGACTGGCCAGAGTGTAGTAAGTAAACTGGAGTCTGGTGGGAGATGAGGTCAGTGGGAGAGTAAGTTGGCCAGAAGGCAAAAGCTAGCTCCTACAAGGGGATTGTGTTTTATTCTGAGAGTAGGAAGCCATCAGATGGTTTTAAGCAGGTTAGGGATAGGATTCGTGTTCCACTTTCAAAGGATCCTTCTGGTAGCCATGTAAGATTTAGGTTATAGAGTAGAAGAGAGAAACTTCCAAGTTTCCTGGTTTTGTTGTTGCTGTTATTACGTGTCATTGAGTCATCTTCAACTCATAGCAACCTCATGTACAGCAGAACAAAACACTGCCCAGTCCTGTGCCAGACCCACAATCTTTGCTCTACCTGAGCCCATCATTGCAGCCACTGTGTCAATCCATCTCATTGAGGGCTGTGGTAGTTATGTTTGTGTGTCAACTTGGCTGGGCCCGGTTGAATGGCTGGGCAGCTGGTGGTAGTTATTCCGTATGTTGAGACTGGCAATCAGCTTCATGGTGGGATCTACTACAAGCAGCTGAGTAGCTGCCTTTGGGAATGTGGTCTGCTTTCTGTATTTAAGGAGAAGCCTTGGAAATGGTCTCTAGCCTATGGCATGCTTGGACCCTGCATGTAGCCATGTCATTGCTCAGCAGCCTGCTGTGCTCTGCCATCCTTGGGATTTACAATGGACTTAAATTAATGGCCTGCCATGTAGTTTGGTAACATTGGGACTGTGCCTTTTTACTTGTCAACCTCGGGGCTTCTCAGCCTTAGCACCCAGCAGCTGTCTGAGTGAAGAAATGCCTCTAGCTTCAGTGGGCTGGGAGCAGGAGGCAAAGCTATACCCCAAAGTTGAGGGGCTTTCACCCAGCCCCTAGAGCCTAACACTTTGAACTTGGACTTAAAGCCTTCAAATTGTAAGAATAAACTCCTGTTTGGTAAGGCCATCCCATTTGTGGTATATTTCTCATCAGAGCAGCACTAGGTGACCAGAACAAGGGCCTTCTTTTTTGTTGTTCCTCCACTTTGCCAAGCATGGTATCCTTCTCCAGGGAGCAGTCCCTTCTTACAGCATGACCATGCGTGAAGTCTACTAATACGTGGAGAATCAGGATTAAAGTTTTAGACTTCAGGTGCCATTACCCAGGGGACCCTTCTTAATAAGTTCCAAGAGTCAAATCTTGGCTTTCTCATACTCTTCTCCCTCTCCTATTGCTCCCTTCCCTCAGTGTAGTTCTTGTATCTTCATCTTCATCTTGGAGCTGTAGACTTTAGAATATCTGTGTCTTCAGCATGGCTAACTTATGCTTGTCCTCAAGGGTCTGGACTCAATAAGCACATAGTCCTCTTCTTGGCAGAAAAAGGCTGGCTTTACCTTCCTCTCTTCCTGTTATGTCACAGGCATCTTAGTATTCAAAGTTGTAAGGTAAACCCCACATGTGGCCTGGTTGAATTTCATCTCTTCCATGGTCAAAGAATTAAGTCACCATTCTTGCCCAGTCAGCTTGATTCTGAAGGGGCAGCAAAAGGTGGTCCACAGAGCACAGAGGCCTGAATTCAAACATAAATATGTAGCAAGTCACTCACAGGCTCTGCATCATTTGTAATGTCCTTTCTATAAATATGGATGGCAAAATAAAAATAATTTTTAAAAAGGCACAAAAGAGGGGCAATGAGAAATGTTTCCTCACGACTCACTACAAGAGGGTCAGACAAGACAAGTTCTACAGGATTTTTCAGTAAATATGGATCTTGGAAAGAGAGTGGAGCCAAATCCATCATCACAAATGGAAACCAAATTTTGATGGTTCCACAGGGTCCTCTGCAAGCACAGTGGGGGAGTCTGTTCCCTCATATGCTCATTAAATGCTTATTAAGTGCCTCTCTGTGAGGAGCACATGCTAGGTCTGGGGATACAATAATAAACAAGATTCATATGATCCCTACCTTAAGAAGCTTAGAGTCTGCTCTTGTCTTATTCAGCCTTCACAAAAACTCCCTAGAAGTAAGCATTATCACCCCACCTGTTGGTTGTGTAGTGGGTAAGGCATTTGGATGCTAACCAGAAGGTTGGTGGTTCAAACCTATCAGCTGCTCCACAGGAGCAAGATGATAACATTTACAGCCTTGGAAAACCAGTGGGGGTCACTATGAATTGGAGTCTACTTAATAGTAGTGGCTTGGTTTTATTCTCTGTACATGAGGAAACTGAGGCTTAGAGAGGTGACGTGACCTGTCTACCAGCACACAGCTCATTGTTTCTTGAGCTCTTACTCATGCTTGGTTCTCTGCATTATGCCAGTTAATCCTTACAACCACTCTATAAAGTAAGTACTATTATTACCTCCATTTCACAAAGGGGGAAACACAGGCTCAGACAAATTAAGTGCATTTCTGAAGGTCACACAGAAATAAGTGACAGGGCTAGGATTTGAACTCAGGTCTGCTGAAGGGTGACCACAGGCTTTCCCCACACACTAAGTTGCCTCCAGGAAAAAGAAGTAAAGCTTCCTGCCATTTGTTCAATTTCCCTTAAACCCAGGACCAAAGAAAAGCAGAGCCATTAACTAGCTTTGGGGGAAAAAAAAAAAAAAGATAAAGAAAGATAGAAAAGAAAAAGAATGAGGGAAAATAAGTGAAGGCTTTTCTCTCATCAGGGGGGAAATCGGCGTCTTGTCGCCTAGCTCCATGCCCTGATTTATGATAAAAAATTTAGAGGAAATCATTTATATTTTAAAGGATCTAAATAGCTGCATGAAAGTTTTATCTAAAGTGCCACTGTATTTATAGGTAGTTCTTCCATGCTGGAGGTAATTAATAGATGTATAAATCGCAGGGCTCCCTGCTCTTGGGTCAGCAGCCTGGATGACGGCGTGGGCCTTGGCACCTTGGTGGCGGCATGGGGATGAGGTGGCAGCAGTGAATAGAGCTGTACCATAATCCACCCATTCACCTCATCCACCCTCCCCCTTGGTTTGTAAAGCTTTCGCTAGGGCTCCGAGGTTAATTCACATTAGATTTGTGCATGCAGCCGTGCCTTGGGCTGCGGTTCCAGTGCCAAATTCTAGTCCCTTTGAAGTGTTATCAGAATGGAGTCCAAGAGGCCTGGCCTCTTTTCTCCTCTCAGATCCATGGCTAGAGCCACCCAAGAAATATTCACTTCATTCTGGCAGGTTCTTAACCCCAGGGGGTCCCACTAAATTAAATCTTGGCCTCTTTCATTCCCCCACCCAAACTTTACCCAAACACCTATTCCTCTCCCTGCACCCCTTGCTCTTCTCTTGTTTTGGAAAAGGGAACCAATTGCAAAGGCAGACAGCTCTCTGCTTACTTTAATTAAGGCTGTGAAATATTGATGGCTTTGGCTCCCTCTGTGGCTGATACACCTTACAAGCAGGGAGAGAAGCCCAGGGACGAACAAGTTAAGGAAGGCCAGATGGTTTCCCTTCAGAAATGCTGTACAGATCCACAGAGGTGTCTGCCTGAGATCATCACCGAGGGCTAAATAATTGATGGGTCTCTTGAATTTGGAAAGGAAAAAAATCCGCCAAACTGGAAAAAAGTGATGACTCATTCAGATTGAACCTTTGGAAATGGGGGAATGGATTTCCTAGTGGAAATGGGGATGGAGAGCCCAGGGAACAAAAGTAGGGAGCGGCCTTCTTTGGGCTCCTTCTGGTGGGTTAAGTTGAGCAGCATTCTCTGTCTGGATGTAGGGCAGATAGAACCTTCTACATCTAAACCACCACTATGTCTATCTTCCTGGGGGAACCAGGAGCAGTTATTCTTTTCTGAAGAGCAACTACCCAATTTATGTTTGAAGTTCGTTCATTCTCCATGCTCTGGTATTATGCCACCAAAATGTGGTTTGCATTTCACCATTACATTTGAGTTGGGACACAAATTATATTTGTGTTTGTGTCTTTTTTTCTTATAGTGTGACCTCAAACACAGCAGTATTGAGAGAATTGCCAGCTTAGGGATCTTTTAACCTATTGGTGTCATTTGTAGGAGTTGGAGGAGGAGAGATGTTGATGTTGTCCATGATGATAGTGATCTTGGGGGGGATCTCAGGTACCTTCCTTGACCTGTGCTTTTTGTCTCATCTAACCCATTCAGGAGAATTGGAGTAAAAGATGATTTTATTTCAGATTTTGACATGATTTTATCTTGCCATTTACATATTTTGAATCTTTTTTTAAAATGCCATTGAGTTGATTATGACTCATGGTGACCTCATGGGTTACAGAGTAGAACTGTTTTTTATGATTTTCTTGGCTGCAATCTTTTTTTATTTCATTCACTTTTTTAAATTTTTATTGTGATTTGGGTGAAAGTTTACAGAACAAATTCATTTTCCATACAGCAGGTCATACACATTTTGTTTCCTGACATTGACTGCATTCCCCACAATGTACCTGCTCTCTTTTCACTTCCTCCCATAGTTACCTCTTCCCTGTGTCCTTCCCTCCCATGCATTCCCACCCCTCCCCACCAGCTCTTTCCCTGTGCAAACACTGTCCTTCTGTTCTCCCACAATGATAAATGATCGATGATGGTTCCAAAGAGTGTATCTATCTGATGTAAATGTTCACCCCATATACCTGTCTGTTGTTTGGCTGGAAGCCACAGGAATGAGTTCGGTTCCAGACCTGAAAGGTAACTAAGGGCCATAGTCTCAAGGGTCTCACCAAGCTCTATCAGACCAGGAAACCTGGTCTCTTTTGATGATTTTGAGTTTTGTTCCACATTGTTCTTCCACTCTATCCAGGATCTCTTGCACCAATCCCCCTCTGAGTGGTTGACAGTAGTAGCTGGGCACCATCTAGTTCTTCCGGTCTCATGGTCATATAGGCTGAGGATCACATGGTCTACCACTCCCTTGGATTAATTGTTTCCATGAATCTTTGGTTTTCTTCATTCTTCTTTGCTCTGGATGAGGAGAGACCCATCGTTGCATCTAGATGGCCACTAGCAAGCTTTTAAGACCCCTGTCGCTACTCACAAAGTAAGGTGTAGAACAATGTTTTTGTGTATTATGTTGTGCCAATTGAGCTTGACGTCCCCTGTGACCACAGTCCTGAGCCTAGAGGTCCAGCTACTCTCTCCTTCCAGGTAGCTGGTTGTGGCCAAGAAACCACCACAACCTTATCCCTTGTCAGCTCTACTATATACCTGGACATTCCTACAGCTCATACAAATCTGCATGTAGAAACATTGTCTGCTAACCCTATACATGGGTTTTTTTCTTCTTTATAGAAGCAGATCTCCAGACTTTTTTAATGCAGCCCACTGGGTGAGTTCAAACCATCAACCTTTGGGTTAGTAGCCCACTACAAACCATTTGCACCCCCTAGGGATTGTCCTTTTAGCCCCTACTAAAATGTATCACTTTACCAATAGAATGAAATGCTGTAAATAAATACAACTCCCTTCCATTACTGTATTATATTTCTCAAAACATTTTTCTTTTTTAATCAAATAAATAGTACAATGCTATCTGGCCATATCATTGTGTTCAATATTCAACTTCTAGGAGACTATAGAGAACCTAGAAGAGTTTCTCTCTCTTTTGTTTTGTTTTGTTTTTATTTGGCAGTACTTTTGTTTCATTCTGTGAGAAAACAGGTCTTTCTTCTGTTTTGCTTTATACCTTGCTTCCTAAGTAGTATAGAAACTTTTGCATGTACTTGCAACTGAGTCATTTACAATTCAAAATCAGGTCTGGTGGTAAATAGAATGATCTGAAAATGAATGTCATATTCTAAGGGGCTGTAAGCCTCATGATATCATAGATAGATATTCTGTAGTAGATAGATATTCTGTTACATTTCATTTTGCATTTTATAACCACCTTTCCCACCAAAGAATACCTTACACAGAATGGACCAGTTTCAGTGCAGAAGGAAATGACTATGACTTTTGTGAGTAAATGGTAAATCTTCTTAATCCATTAGCCATTGATAACTGCTATGAATGGGGCATAGGAAGAACAGCCATAGGGCTGCTGTGTTTGAGAGAGTCAAGGAAGCTGAGATCTGAATGAAGTGAAGGAGCCAGCCAGTTGATAATTTCTGGGAAGAGTATTCTAGACAGAAAGAACAGCAAGTGCTACCCCTTGAGATAAGAATGAGTTCACATATGCAAAGACCAGGAAAAGGCCTACTATGGTTGAAGCCAATGGAACAAAGAGGAGAAGAAAGGAAGATGAGGTTGGAGAAGTTTCAAGATTAAATAGAGCCCTATAAGCCATGGTAAGAAATGTATGATTTATTCTAACTGCAAGGAACTCCTTTAAGCAAGAGAGTGATAAATATTCTGATAAAAATCTTATAAAAGGGGACATTCAACCCTGGCTAGAGGAAGCAAGTGGCAAAGACGTTTTCCAGAAAAGAAGTGGCACTGTTGTTTCTCCCTCTGTCTGGAATCTTTTCTCCCCAGATAGCCACTGGCTCACACTTCCTCCAAGTCTTTCCTCAAATGTCACCTTTCAATGAGGCCTTATCTAACCACCACATTTAGAATATCAAACATCTCCTCCCTAATCCCCTTTTTCTCTATTTCCCTCTCCTGCTTTATCTTTTCCATAGCATCTGTGTTGTTGTTGTTATGTGCTATCGAGTCCCTGGGTTTCCCAGGCGGTATCACTAAGGAAGTAGATTGCCCAACCTTCCAGAGGATTGGCTGGTGGGTTTGAACCACCAGCCTAGTGGTTAGCAGTCAAGTGCCTTAGGCACCATTCTACCAGAGCTCCTTATAGCCATCTAATTGATTTCATAGCTGTGTTTTGTATTTATTAGTCTATTGTCTGTTTTCCTAATAGAATGTAAACTCCATTAGGTCAGTGACTTGGTTTTAGTAACTGCTAATCCTAAATGCCACAGACACTGCCTGGTACTCAATAAATGTTTGTTAAGTAAATGAAATAACCAGAGTTTTAAGAATCTCAAATTTTTGTATATAAAAAATGATATTGTCTATACTATTAATAATACATATATTTTCAAAAGTTTGGCTCCAACCATATCCCCTAATTCAGGTCCCCATGAATGACAGAGGAGGCAGTACAGTTTTCTGTGGTCCGAGAAGGTATCAGAGGTAAGTGGCCAATAAGGGCATCAACCACACCTCATCCCATGCTCCCCATCATTCTGCTTTAGCCCTATCTCGACTGTCTAGTGCTGCTATAACAGACCTACCACAAGTGGACAGCTTTAACAAACAGAAATGTATTTTCTCATAGTTTAGAAGGGTAGAAGTCTAAATTCAGAACGCCACCTTTAGGGTAAGGCTTTTTCTCCCTATCAGGTCTGGAGGAAAGTCCTTGTCTCTTTGGCTTCTGCTTTCTGGTTCCTTGGAGATCTCCACATGTCTTGTCATCTCTCTTACCCATCTCTCTCTCTCTGCTCACTTGTTTAATCTCTTTTTATATCTCAAAGAGATTGACTCAGGGTACACCCTATACGAAATCCTGTCTTATTAACATAACAAAGACAACTCATTCTCGAATGGAATTATAACCACAGGCGTAGAGGTTGGTATTTATAACAGATATTTTTTTGGGAACACAATTCAATTCATAACAAGCCCTATGGGCCCTCTTCCTGTCCCTGAAACATGCTAAGCCCATTCCCATCTCAGAATCTTTGCCTTCGTGTTTCTCTATCCAGAAACTTCTTTCTTCATTTCTTCTCTTGGCTGATTCCTTGTCAATCAGTTCTTAGCTCAAATGTCACTTTGCCAGAGAGCCCTTCCCTGACCACCCAATGAAAATTGTTTCCCTCGAATCTGTTGCCCCTCCATCAGTCATTTTCTGTCCCATTATTTTGTTTTTTCAGTTTTTCAAACCAGCATTTGAGATGATGATCTGAAAATAACTTGATCCTTTATTTGTTTACTTGCTTCTCTCTAGTGTGTTCTCACTAGAACATAAGCTCCCTGAGAGCAAAAAAGCCCAACCTTGCTTATCATAGAGTCTCTAGAGGCTGGCACACAGGAAGTGCTCAAAATATGTGTTGAATGAATAAATAAATGAATAAATAAGTCAGAAAATCTAAGGCTGGCCTGGAGCTGCAGAGTAAGTGATTGGCATTGCCCAGGAAACTCGATTCCCAGTCCCCTCCTCCCTTTTAGACCACATTGCCTTCCCAATGTATGTGGGAAAAGATACCTGGAAAGATAAACAAAAAGAACAGAAACGTTTCTAAGCCCAAACTAAAGGGGAAATGCAGAGGAAAGAGAAAGTGTGTCCCAGCTTTGGGAGGATCACTGCTTCCATTGTTCACCTGAGCCTTTAGGTCAAGAAAGCAGATTTCTGACATCACAAAACTGATTAAGAAAAAAAAAAAAAAAGAAAAACTCAACACTGGCTATGACATGACTGTTCCATTGTACAATCTGATCGAGGAAATGTATCTAGGATTACCCAGACAGTCAATTATTCATGAGCTAAATGTCCAGGCATCAATTACCTGGCTTGATGCTCTTATTCATTAAGGAGATTGAACATCCCAACTTAACAAAGCAAGAGAAAGTTGCTAAGTAACAGAAGTTACCTGACCAGCCACAACACAGCAGCCTCCACAATATGAGTCTTTTCATGGCAAAAGAAGGCCCAAGGATCACCAGCAAAAGAGATAAAGTGGGAAACTCCACTGCGGCTGGTTTCAGCTTCAGCAAAGGGGAAAGCAGATGGGCTAGACCTAGAGGTGAAAGATGGATGCAGCAGCTGTAAGCTAAGCCACCTTTTCCAAATGAGGTGCATTTGGAATAAGGCTATTTCTCAAATATAAAATATTTCTTAATATTTTAGTTAAAAGTCAAGGTGCCAGTAGGATTGTAAAATGGTAGAGTCACTGTGGGGAACAGTTTTGTGGTTCCTCTAAAAGTAATAGAATCACCACTCCTACCAGCCACTCCTCAGAAGGAAGACTGGGCAATCTATTTTCGTAGAGACACCGCCTTGGAAACCCAAGAAGGGGTTGCTATGAGTTGAATAGATGCATCAGCAGTGAGCTTTTTTTGCTGCTGTTGTTAGCTCTGGTGGCATAGTGCCTAAGGCATTTATTTGACTGCTAAGGAGAAGGCTGGTGGTTCAAACCCACCAGCCACTCCTTGGAAGGAAGATTGGGCAAAGTACTTCCATAGTGATACTGCCTTGGAAACCCAAGAAGGGGTCACTATGAGTTGGATCTGACTCCACGGCAATGAGGTTTTTTTTTTCTTTTTGGATATACCAAAAAAGGAGCTCTGGTGGCATAGTGCCTAAGGCATTTGACTGCTAACCATAAAGTTGGCAGTTCAAACCCACCAGATGCTCTGCCAAAGGAAGGCAGGGCAATCTACTTCCATAAAGACTTGCTGCCCTGAAAACCCAATGGGGTCACTATGAGTTGGCATCAACTCAATGGCAGTGGGTTTGGTTTTGTTTGAGGTATATAACAAATAGAATTGAAAGCCAGAACACAAACAGATACTTGCACACCAATGTTCAGTGCAGTACTATTTATGATAGCCAAAAGTTGGAAACAGACTAAATGAGCATCAGCAGATGAATAGAAAAGCAAAACATAGTACATACATATAATGAAATATTACTCAGCCATAAAGAAAAATGAAGTCCTACTACATGTTATGACATGGTTGAACCTTGTAAACATTATGCTGAGTGAAATAAGTCAGGCTCAAATATTATGTGAGTCCACTTATATGAAATATCTGGAATAAGGAGGTGTATAGAGACCAAAATTTATAAGTGATTACTGGGGGCCGTAGGAGGTGGGGGCAGAAGGAGGAGGAAAAGAGGAATCAATGCTTAGAGGACATTGAGCTTCTGTTAAAGGTGATGGCAAGACTTGGGAATTGATAAGAGGTGAACAACATGAGGAACATATGTCAATGTCACTGAATTTTGTACATGAGAAGAAAGTTAAAACAGTAAGTGTTTTCTTACATATGTATGTACTTACCACAATTTTTTTAAAAAAAGTTAAGGTGCTTATCCAGCATAAAATTGACTAAAAGTAGACTACAATCTAACAAAGATTCTCCTGTGTGGTAAAATTCTTGGATTTGCTTTTCAGAGATTCATCTGAAACTGAATCTGAAAATCATTCTAGGGATAGAGAAATTTATATACAGGACATAAAACTTTATGTAGAGGACAAAAAGTTTTATGTACTCAGCATGATTAACTTTTTCATCATAAAAACCTGATCCATTATAGAAAAAAAAAAAAAAACCTTTAGTCCTCTTGACCACCACACCCAGTGTTTTTCTACACATTCTCAGACTTGATCACCCAGACCTTGAGGGAGGAGTTTGTGGTTTGGGCTTCTGTGCTTACAGTGGTTAATACAGGGTCTCCAAATATCAAGGTTCCCAGCACATCTGATGTGTTGGTAGAGGATGCATTGTGGTGTAGGCAGGACCAGCCATATGTGGTGTGAGGTCCAGTGCAAATTGAAAATGAGGTCCCCTTGTTCAAAAATTATTATAAGTGTGGGATCCTTCTAAGCACAGGGCTTTGTAACTACACAGGTCACATGCCCACAAAGCCACTCCTCGGTGTAGGGGTTAAGAGTGAGACAGACCCAGGTGCAAGTCCTGGCTCAACCCTTACGGGTTATATGGCCTCAGTGAGCCTCCATTTTCTTATTTGTAAAAGAGAGATAATAAGGTCTCGTGAGATTATGCTTGGCACATGCTAAACACTCCAACAGGAATAATTATCTTTAATGCTGAGAAAATGTTATTGACAAGTTAGTGACAATGGGACAAGGCTGAAGCAACCTTAGTGGTAAGTGTCTGCCTGGGGTGATTTTACTAGAACCATGGAAGCTCTAAAATGAGACAACTCCCATTCTCTCTGCACTTGGTTATCATCTAGTCTCAGGGTTCAGTGGGATTCCTTTCTTCCACAGCTATTAACACTTGAGCAGGGCCTAATTTGGGCTGCTGTGAAAATTTCATGTGAGGTGATGCTGTTGCAAGTTTGATAACTGAAATTCATTCTGAGCCAACATGATGTGGCTCGTTTATTCATTCATTCATGAAATAATTCAATGGTCATTTACTGAGCACCTTCTGTATGCTGGGCATTATGCCAGGCATTGGGGAAGAAGATCACTTATACACAAAGCCTATCTTGAGGGTGGTGGGACTGGCAGGCATGGGGACTTGTACCATGAAAAATACTGCACCCAGCTCTTCACATGGCTGATCTGCTCCTATCTTTTCAGTCTCAGCTCAAATATCAATACCTCAGAGAGGTCTTCCTCAACTACCTTCCCTAAAGAAGACTGCCCAATAACTCTATCACCTCATTCTGATTATTTCCTTCATGGATCCTGTTGATCTATTTACAAATGGCAGGGGCCATGTCTGTCTTGTTCATCTCTGAGTCTCCAGAACACAGAGCAAGATCTGGTTCATAGTAAGAGCACAGTCAATATTTTTCAACAAATTAATGAATTAAAGTATTAGGGAAGTTCCACGATGCTGTGGGAGGACAGGGGAGGAGAACAGTGTTCTATATGAAATTGTTATTGATGGCTTCCAGAGGGAGTTTGCCAGGCAAACAAAGGTGGCACATGTTCCAGTCTGAGGGAGCAGCATGTGCAAAGGCCTGAGGCACAAGAAAGTTCAGAAATCTCAGGTGCTGTTGGGGGCAAAGGGCCAGGATAGAATATGAGGAGGAGAGGCAGAGACTGGGCCTGACATGGTAGTGGGAACCAGATCGTGAAAGACCATGTACGTAATTCTAAGGAATTTGATTTTACTCAGCAGGCAATGAAGCATACTCCTTTTACCCACCTGCTGTGTTGTGTGCCAGGCAGGTCCCTGGGTGGCACAAATGGTTTGCGCTCAACTAGTAACCTAAAGGTTCACAGCTCAAACCTACCCACCAGCACCACAGAAAAAAGTCCTGTCAATAGATTTCTCTAAAGAATGCAGCCAGGAAACACTATGAAGCTGTCCTACTCTGCAACACAGAGGGTCATCATGAGTCAGAATCAACTTGACAGTAATGGGTTAGGTTGGGTTGTGTTTGGTGCTCCAGGCACTGGGCAACATGCGAGGGATACAACAGAGAACAAGACATACATGGTCCCTGTCCTCAAAGAACTTACTACCTTTTATCAGGGAAGGAAAATATGACACAAATATACAATTATTCATTATTTGATAACTAAACAAAAAAAATAATTAAAAGCATTGTGATTAAACATTACAGAGAAGAACAGGATATGATGAGAGCCCATAACAGCAGATATAACCTGGTCTGGGCATTAGAGAAGCTCCCATCCTTTTACTCTCAAAATGGTCCTAAATATCCATCAGTAAGTGTCAAAAGTTAACTTGCTACACATACCAATGCAGAAAAATCTTACAAATATACTGATGAGTTCAGTAAGTTCATACCCAGAGATTTTTGCAGAAGAATACATTTGGTTTGATGCCACTTATACAAAGTTTAAATACATAAAAAATATGTTATTGTCTACTGATGCATATGTAAAGTATAAATATATGCAGGAGAATGATAAATACCACAATCAAGATAGTGGCTTCCTTGGGGTTAAGTGTGAAGTTTGAAGATAAGATATCACTGGGAAGGTATTTGATTTATTTCTAATGTATGGGTAGATACATGGATTAACTTCATTATACTCTGTATTTTTAAGCACTTCCATTTTTTTAAAGTTAACCCAAGTCAATACTATGTAATTTTTATTGTTGTTGTTGTTGTTAGGTGCCACCGAGTTGGCTCTAACTCATAGCGACCCTATGTACAACAGAATGAAGACTGCCTGAGCCTGTGCCAGCCCCACCATCTGAGCCCATTGTTATAGCCACTTTGTTAATCCACCTCACTGAGGGCCTTCCCTACACTTTTTTTTTGTTCACCCTACACTTTACCAAGCATGATATCCTTCTCCAGGGAATGGTCCCTTCTGACAACATGACCACAGTAGGTGAGATGAAGTCTGGCCATTCTCACTTCCAAGAAGCCCGCTGGCTGCACTTCTTCCAGGATAGATTTATTCTTCTTCCAGCAGTCCATGGTACTTTTGTATGCTTCGCCAACACCACATCTCAAAAGTATCAACTCTTCTTTGGTCTTCCTTGTTCACTGTCCAACTTTCACAGTCTTATGAAGTGATTGAAAATACCATGGCTTGGGTTAGGCGCACCTTAGTCTTCAAATAAACATCTTTGATCTTCAGCACTTTGAAGAGGTCTTTTGCAGCAGATTTGCCCAGTGCAATACATTGTCTGATTTCCTGCCTGCTGCTTCCTTTGGTGTTGATTTTGGAATCAACTAATAGGAAATCTTTGACAACTTCAATCTTTTTTCCATTTATCATGATGCTGCTTATTGGTCCAGTTGTGAGGATTTTTGTTTTCTTTATGTTAAGATGTAATTCATACTGCAGACTAGTGTCTTTAATCTTCATCAATAAGGGATTACAACATGTTTTCCAAGAGAGTATAGGAAATGAAAATATATAGGTGGCACTAATTCTATCAAATATTGTATGGTAAGTAAACTCCAAGCCCATAAACAATTTTACTGGCTGGAAAGCCTCTCGCAGTTTTCTAACTTCTTCCTAGATATTCTGCATATTAAGCAAGCAAGTTAAGGAAGGAAATCTCTTTTTTTTTTTTTTTTCTTTCTTTCTATTCATCTGTCCTTGTGAAAGCAACTTTTCTTCTAAACTAGGATATTTTGGGGACCAGCTGGACCCTTTACAACTTCCCTTTAACTTTATTTGCAAAAGAGGCAACTAAAATGAAAAGCAATCCAGGGAAGGCAGAAATAGCTGGAATCTCAAATTCTCACCAACAATGCCAAAGTCTAGGCGCCAGTGGGACAGCTACTTGATCGATTGTTAAGTGCATGTGAATGGCTTTCAGTGGTTCACCTCTGAAGGGACTCCTGGACTTGTGTGCATCTCTGGGTCCTATGTTTGAGGTCACAACTAGACTCTGGTGCAGATGAAGAGCAGTGGCCTTCCTTGTTTCAGAATATTTTCTCATGAGTCCATGGTGAGTCTTTGTGGCATTCCTTAAAATAGTCAATGAGGAGTAACTGGACTGGCAGCCAGTTATCGATCATTCAGCAGAGTGCTAGCAGCTGTCATCAGGCCAGAGTAATAGAAGGACCATATACTTACCCTCCTCTGGCAGAACACATTTCCCCAAATCCTTATCATTGGCCCAGAATTAAAAGCCCTAACTAATTTGCTAACTCAGCAGCACAATATCTAATAATATCCTTTAATAAGTGGAGATGAACAGTGTTTGGAAGGTGGACAGTGCTTTCTAGATTGACAGCCCAATCCTAGGAGACACAAAGGCATCAAGCCATCATCCGAAGTGAAAGTCTATAAAATCCTCAGCAGTGGAGGATCTTTTCTTCTCTGGACCTGTTTCTGCGGGCCTGGTCAATTGCTAAATCCATCCATCCATCCATCAATCCATCTCTCAAAACATGCTTCAATGTCTATCTGTGTCAGTTTCCATTCCAGGTTCTGGGATGTGAAAATGACTAAGATTCCCACCTTGGAGGACTGCACAATCAATGTTGACCACATATCCCACTGGCATAGGACCTGGTATATGGTTTTAAAGATCTTCTCTCCAGCTGTGATATGCCAAGTGATCTAGATGACACAATGAATGATGAAAGCTAGTCTTGTCCAGGAATGACCAATGTTGTTGTTGTTGTTAAATGCTGTCCTGTTGGTTTTGACTCATAGCAACACTATGTACAACAGAACACAACACTGCCAGGTCCTATGCCATGCACACAATTGTTGCCCTGCTTGAGTCCATCATCACAGCCACTGTGTCAATCCATCTTGTTGAGGGTCTTCCCATTTTTTTCTGACCTTCTACTTTATCTAGCATGATATCCTTCTCCAGGGACTTGTCCCTTATGACAACATGACCAAAGTATGAGAGATGAAGTCTGGCCATTCTCACTTTTAAGGAGCATTCTGGCATACTTCTTCCAAGACAGATTTGTTCATTCTTCTAGCAATCCATGGTACATTCAGTATTCTTCACCAATACCACAATTCAAATGCATCAATTCTTCTGCAGTCTTCCTTATTCATTGTCCAGCTTTCACATGCATATGAGGCTACTGAAAATACCATGGCTTGGGTCAGGCACTGTGGTAGTTAAATTTGTATGTAACTTGGCTGGGCCTGGTTGAAAGGCTGGGCAGCTGGATGTAGTTATTCCCCATAATGAGACTGGCAATCAACTCTATTGTGGGAGCTACCACAAGCAGCTGAGCAGCTGCCTTTGGGATGTTGTCTGCTTCCTATACATAATGAGAAGCCTTGGGGATAGTCTCTAGCTTATGGCACGTTTGGACACTGCATGTAGCTGAGTCATTGTTCAGCAGCCTGCCATGCTCTGCCAATCCTGGGACTTTCAATAGACTTGAATCAATGGTCTGCCATGTGTTTTGGTAACATCAGAACTGTGCCATTTTCATAACATACTATACAAAACATTGTTCCACCTCCTACTTTCGTGAGTAGTGACTGGGATCTTAAAAGCTAGCAAGCTGCCATCTAGATGTAACGA
>NW_006921825.1:2863285-2870057 GCF_000298275.1 Orycteropus afer afer | reverse complement strand
AAAAAAAAAAAAAAAGAACTGTGCCATTTTATTTGTCAACCTTGGTCTTGTTAGCCTCAGCGGCCACTAGCTACCTGAATGAAGAGATGCCTCTAGCTTCAGTGGGCCAGGAGCAAGAGGCAGAGTTAAAGCCCAAAAGGTTGAGGGGCTTTCACATAGCCCCTAGAGCCTAGTACTCTGAATTTGGACTTAAAGCCTCAGAATTTTAAGAATAAACTCCTGTTTGTTAAGGCCATCCCATTTGTGGTATATTCCTGCCAGAGCTGCACTAGGTAACCAGAACAGGCATATCTTAGTCTTCAAAGAGACATCTTTGCTTGTCAACACTCAACACTTTTAAGAGGTCTTTTGCAGAAGATTTGCCCAATGCAATACATCATTTGATTTCTTGATTGCTGCTTCTATGGGTGTTGATTGTGGCTCCAAGTAAAATGAAATCCCTGACAACTTCAATCTTTTCTCCATTTATCGTGATGTTGCTTATTGGCCCAGTTGTGAGAATTTTTATTTTCTTTATGTTGGAGTGTAATCCATAGTGAAGGCTATAGTCTTTGATCTTCACCAGTGAGTGTTTCAAGTCATCTTCACTATCAGCAAGCAATGTTGTGCCATCTGCATATCACAGATTGTTAATGAGTCTTCTTCCAATCCCAAAATCCCATGTTTCTTCATATAGTCCAGTGTTTTGGATTATTTGAATGGCCAACAGGTTTGTTATACCTTCTGTGCCACTTATACTCAATTAGGAATGACTGTCTGGAACACTATGATAAGAATGACTCTGAGCATGAAATCAAGTACTGGAAAAGAATGGTGTGGTTGATTAGTGATGTCTGCTATGGGTGAAGAAAGTGAGAGTAATTGCAATTATTTGCTTTCTCTGGTGTAGTGAAAAGACAATAGGCTATAAGTCTATATGTGAAGAATCTGGTTTTACTTGTATCAATAATAATAGTATGATCTTAGGCAAGTCAGTCACTTCCTTTTCTTCAGTTTCCTCACCTATAAAACAAGGATGAAAATATATACTCTGTTCTAGTCTCCCAGTTATGCTAGCGGTATTTCAAATATAAACAGTGTCACTCATGGTGGGCAGGTTTCAGTGGAGCTTTCAGACTAAGACAGACTAGAAAGAAAGGCCTGGCAATTTGCTTTCTTTTTTTTTTTTAGTATTTTTTTTTTTAATTTTTATTTTAAGAGTTTGTTTTACATTCAACATTACTTGTACCTTTAGTTTCACTCCCCATTTACCATGCCCAATGGCCATTTACTTTCAAAAATTAGTCAGTCAAAACCCTATGGCTCACAACAGAACATTGCCTGATATAGTGCTGGAAGATGAGCCCCGTAGGTTGGAAGGCACTCAAAATACACAATGGGCACAATAGACTCAAGCACACCAATAATCATGAAGATGGTGCAGCCCTAGGCAAGGTTTTGTTCTGTTATACATGAATCAAAGCCAAAGTGATGCCATTAACAACATCAACAACAATATCTTCCCACACTTGCTCGTGGGAATTGAATGAAACAAAGTATGAGAAGGTATTTGCAAATTGTAAATCACCTTATATACTTATAAGGGCTTTTTAATTATAGTGTAGGCTGGTACTATATCCGAAGAACTAGGTTTTAACCCAAAAGGAAGCAAAGGGGCAGTCAAGGTTTCCCTTTTTTGTGGATTTAATTTTCTTTTTCGGTTCTTTCCATATTACTGAAATCACTTACATGAGGTAAGTCTTTCTGATGTCATAGAACATTCAGAATAGGAGAGTATCCTAAGGATTTCTTAGAAATGAGGGCAACAAAGATCTCATGAGAACCCAGGAACAATGGGGGTTCATGATGGCTGCTCCCTGCTTCTAGAGAAGGTGGATGGTTTCTGATTGAATGTAACCCAAGAGCCTTTTGGCTCCTTCAGCAGGAAGAGTCTTTAATCCTATGTATCATGACCATTTGGCTACTCCTTTCTGTGAGGTTGACGATGATAATGATGAAGAAAATGAAGACAGTTATAGATACTGTTTAAGGGATTGTGCTAAAGGCTTTTTGGAGGTTTCCTCATTTACTTCTTCCAATAGCCCTATGAGGTAGGTACTATTATGATTCTCATTTCAGAGGTGAATTGAACCAAGTCTTAGGAGGCTAAGTAACACTCAAGATCATAGAGCTATGACCATCTGAAAGCAAAGGTGTGGCCTATTTATCAAGTGTCTCATCCACTACATTCTATTGCCACTCATCCTAGAAATCTCCCAGAAGATGAGATCGGATAGCCATCCAACAGAAAAGAATGCATGCCCCAGGCTGGGAGTTGGACTTGACAAACCTGAGAATCTGCGTAGCTTGGACTTCTGTGATTCTAGCCCTATGAACACCAATTAGTATAAAGGGCCATTGTTTTTAAGCAGATAGGTTAATTCTCAGAAACAGGTAACTTGATGGAGCCAACGTAGTAAGTACAATCAACTCAGGAATGTTATAGTGCTATTATTCATGATTAAAATAAAAAAAGCTTTGGATTACTAACTTCTAGCAATGCAGTAAAAATTAGAATTTTCCCCATTTCACTCACATCACCTGTTTCTGTTCCCAGAACTCGTAAAATTTCCATTTTCTAATATCACATTTTACAGAGCCCTTGTCCATAATGCAGACCACATCCTTTCAGCATTTACATCCTAGTAGGTAGATAACATCAATTTTAAGAAGTTCCCATCACATGCTTCTTAAGAACTAGCTAAAGTCTATATATAGTGCAAATGCTTGGGCCTGTCTAGACCACCAGAAGGAATTATTTTGCCATAGAACAATGGGTAAGGTTTGTTGTGTTGAAATCCCCTTTATATTCAGGAAAAATAGCTCACTGGTTTTAAAATACCTTATTCAAACTTTACTTGTTAAAATTGTTTCCATTTTGCCCAAAAAGTGATTATAGGGGCATAGAGACAGAAAGCATGGCCAAATGGAGCTAAACTGCTCAGTCTCAAATTCAGCTCAATCCTGGGGCCAGAAAGTCCTGTTCTTGAGTAGGAAAGTTACAGAGAGTAATTTATGTGCATTCATGGTATAACATATTAGTATCTAGTCCTAGGGTTTATTTTAAAAATAAGTTGATGTCTGCAAAGTGCTCACTGTCTGAAACATTTCCAAACCAAACTCACTGCCGTCAAGTCAGATCTGACTCATAGCGACCCCTCCCTTTGGGTTTCCGAGGTAGTATCACTACGGAACTAGATTGCCCAATCTTCCTTCCTAGGAATGTCTGGTGGGTTTGAACCACCAGCCTTCTGGTTAGCAGTCAAGTGCCTTAGGCACTGCACCACCAGATCTCCCTCTGAAACATTTGTTGTTGTTGTTGTTATGTGCCGTCAAGTCGGACCCGACTCATAGCAACCCTTCCTTGGGTTTCCGAGGCAGTATCACTACGGAAGTAGATTGCCCAACCTTCCTTCCGAGCAGTGGTTGATGGGTTTGAACCGCCAGCCTTCTGGTTAGCAGTCAAGTGCCTTAGGCACTATGCTAACCAGAGCTGTTTCCATTGTGGTAGTGGTGGTAGTGGTGGTAATCAGGGTAGTCTTTCCCCCTTGATACACAAAGCTCTTCCTTAACATCTAATGACTTCATAGTTTTTCATTGTAAGGATGTTCCATGATTTATTTATTTATTCATCTGTATTCTCTGAATTTCTTCAAGTGGTTATTATGTTTCACATAGAAATAAGTAAAATGTTTTTAAGACTGATTCTGAGAGACACTTGTTAATGTCACTAAGAACACAATCAGATATTGAAAGTCCTCATTAAACACACACATTTATAGATAGAGAAGGGTTATTCTTTTAAGATGATTGAAAAAATTCTCATCTAGCTAACCTTGAAATGAAAGAAAAAAAAATTCCACCACATTGTTACTAATTAGGCATCTCAGAGAGACCAACTTAGCAAGTGACACCTCTCTACACCAAGAAAATGAGTGGATATCTTTGTTTATTCTTTGCTGTTTAGCAGTATTTAAACTTCAAATACTACTGTTTTTCTAGCTAGCTAATGTCATTAAGGGAGCTCTGGTAGCATAGTGGCTAAGGCACTTGACTGCTAAGCAGAAGGCTGGCAGTTCAAACCCACCAGCCACTCCTCGGAAGGAAGATGGGGCAATCTACTTCTGTAGTGATACTGCCTCGGAAACCCAAGGAGGGGTCGCTATGAGTTGGGTCTGATGAGACGGCACATAACAACAACAACGTCATTAAGAGCTTGAGTATGAATTTTTGCCCCAAACCAGATATCTTCCACAGTGTCTCCACCTATTCTACACAGGGAAGGTCAAGTCCATGCAAATAAGTATAACTACAGGTCACTTTCATTTTGGGAATCCTTGGGCACCAAGAGGAATCTTAGGTATTTTACTGTGGAAACATATCTAAGAGATCACATAAACTTTTTTTGTTGTTGATTTTGTTTTTATTGTTGATCTGTGACTTAGGAGACCTTATGTGTTACAGAGTAGAGCTGCCCCATAGGGTTTTCTTGGCTGCAATCTTTACGAAAGCAGATAGCCAGGTGTGTTTCTTTCATGGTACTGTCAAGTGGGTTCTAACAGACATCTTTCAGTCACCAGCTGAGTACAAACTGTTTGTGCCATGCAAGGACCTTCACACAAATGTTTTAAAGCACATAGTGATTTCAAACTTTTGCAATGGACTTCTCCCAATATATTATTATTTACCTGGTTCTGAAATTAAATAAACGTCTTTATTTTTCATTGGAGATTTGAAGGAGTTTTTCAAAATCCCTGTAATGATAATGAAGAGAACTGTTTCTCTTCCAACTATGTGAATAGGTGATACCTTTGCTTTACCTTTCATTGTGTTATTCTATTACTTTTGATGTGACATTTGTCCTGTTCTACGTACAGGTTATCCCAAAGCTTCTGGAAGACAGGGGTGTGGGTGAGAAAAAATTTATCAGACAACAAAGCAACGCTTTGCTAATGGCAAGTTCAATCCATTGGAGGACCTATGAGGACACAAAAAGGTTTGTGTCATCCATAATGCAAACATGACAGCCCTTACCTAGTGGGATCCATTTTGCTCTTTTGTGGATGAAAGCATAATGGTTAGATACTTTGCCTTTGGATTTGCAGACTTGTGATTTTGAAACTGGAGTGTGACTTAGCTTTGTCTATGCCATGAAATTGTGTGCAGTGGTAATAGACCTAGTGCCTCAAGTTCTGCTCCTTAAGAACAAGTGAGAGAGAATTGATGTATCCAACTCCTGAAAAGAACTTGTGGCATGACAATAACCTCCAAAGAGTCTTTAAATTCACAGCTTTGAGAAACGGAATATGCATGGACAAGATGCTCTAAGACAGTTATAGAGTTGACCCCCCATGGAGCCAACCCTGCTTAGCCCATGATAGTGACTGATGCTAAAAACCACAGATGGAGATAAAGGCAATAAGCCTTCTGTCATGTTCTGGCGAACAATCCTGCTGTTTGGGAAATGCTATATCAGGAAGTATACACAATGATACAGAAGTGACAGATGGGTAGCAGGGAACATGCTTCTTCTACATGGGGCCCAGCAGGTACACACAAAAATCCAGCACACAGAGGAGGTCCAGACATCAGCTCCCCTGGAGGACAGTGTAAGATGATGCTCTGAAAGCACCAATTCTAGAGCTCAAGGGACAAGAACTGAGATCCCTACTTTGCCTTTTCCCACCTATGTGACTACTTTGAGCCTCAGTTTCCTCATTTGTAAAATAGGGATATTACTAGTACCTACCTCACAGGGATAGTTGTGAATGCTCATTAAGATTGGTGCAAACAAACAAGCCTGTCCCTATATGTGGAGGATATTCTCTCACTGGAGTCCCTGGGGTGGTATAAATGGTTAACTTGCTTAGCTGCTAACCAAAAGGTTGGAGGTTTGAGTTCACCCAGTGCTGCCTTGGAAGAAAGGCCTAATGGTCTGCTTCTGAGAAATCAACTACTGAAAACCTCAAGGGAGCACAGTCCTACTCTGACAACAGGAGGTCATAATGAATTGAAGCCACCTTAACAGCAACTGTTTTGGTTTCTTTCTTTCTTTTTTTAAAAATACTCTCATAGTCATTCTCTCAAAGGTCACACACAACAAAGCAACACAGTTGGAACTGACAAACAATTTCACTATGGGAAGCCACTGTACTATGGTTTTATGTGTACTCTTTAATATTCATCACTAGGCAGCAGATATTGTTTCTATTCCATTTTACTGATGTGGAAACTGAGGCACAGAATGTTAAGTAACTAAATTAATAAAGACAGAATGGAAGAGCTTGGAGTTGAGCCCAGATCTGAGTGACTTCAGAGGTTGCCCTCTGTGATAGTTGGAGCTGTGTGTCAACTTGGCTGGACCCCAGTTCTGTGTGGTTGTTCCCATGATGGATTGGATGACGGTGTTCTGAGTGGCCAATCTGCCCAAGGGGAGTTTCCCTAGGGGTGTGGCCTGCTTCCAGGATATCCAGGGACCTCCTGGGAAGAGAGACATTTTTCTGTGGATCGGGACCCTGGTGTGCTGACTACAACCTTCCATGAGTGAGCAGCCCACCGCTCGGCCTGGAGATCTTGGATTCGTCTTTCGTTGGAGTCAACAACCAGTGTACTGTCTGCCAGCCTTGAATTTCTCAGCCCCCTGCAGTTGCGAAAGCTAAGGCTGCCTCCAGCCCAACGTTTCCTCCAGGGACTTTGGACTTGCTGGCTTCTATACGTTTGTGAGCCATTTTCC
>NW_006921825.1:2840085-2856705 GCF_000298275.1 Orycteropus afer afer | reverse complement strand
AAGGGGTGGACTGTGATAGTTGGAGCTGTGAGTCAACTTGGCTGGACCCCAGTTCTCTGTGGTTGTTCCCATGATGGGATCGGATGACTGTGTTCTGAGTGGCCAATCTGCCCAAGGGGAGTTTCCCTAGGGCTGTAGCCTTTTTCCAAGATATCCAGGGACCTCCTGGGAAGAGAGACATTCTTCTGTGGATCAGGACCCTGGTGTGCTGACTACAACCTTCCATGAGTGAGCAGCCCACTGCTCGGCCTGGAGATCTTGGATTCGTCTTTCGTTGGAGTCAACAACCAGTGTACTGCCTGCCAGCCTTGAATTTCTTGGCCCCCTGCAGTTGCAAAAGCTAAGGCTGCCTCCAGCCCAATGTTTCCTCCAGGGACTTTGGACTTGCTGGCTTCTATACATTTGTGAGCCATTTTCCTAAGGTAAATTTCTCTCTCGCTCTCTCTCTCTTTCTATATATATATAAGCTTTGCTGGTTTTTGTTTCTCTAGAGAACCCAGTCTAACACACCCTCCTAACTATGATGCTTCCAGCAGTGTATAGAGCCATTAGGACAGCCAGAAATAAATTAGCATGTGCCAAGCTATAGTATGGATTACACCTCAACATAAAGAAAATAAAAATCCTCACAACTGGAGCAATAAGCACCATCATGATAAATGGAGAAAAAGACTGAAGTTGTCAAGGATTTCATTTTATTTGTGTCCATAATCCACACCCATGTAGTAGTAGTCAAGAAATTGAATGACATACTGCATTAGGGAAATCTGCTGCAAAAGACCTATTTAAAGTGTAAGAAGCAATGATGTCACTTTAAAGACTAAGGTGTACCTAACCCAAGCCATGATTATTTCAATCACTTTATATGAATGTGAAAGATGGACAAAGAATAAGGAAGACCAAAGAAGAGCTGATGCTTTGAATTGTGGTGTTGGCAAAGTATACTGAACATACCATAGACTGACAGAAGAACAAACAAATCCATCCTGGAGGAAGCATAGCTGGAATGCTCCTTGGAAGCAAGGATGGCCAGACTTCATCTCATCTACTCGGGTCTTGTTGTCAGAAGGGTCCATTCCCTAAAGAAAGATATCATGCTTTGTAAAGTAGAGGGTCTGTAAAAAAGGTGAAGGCCCTCAGTGAGATGGTTTGACACTGTGGCTACAAGGATGGGCTCAAGCATAGCAAGAATTGTTAGGATGGTGCAGAATCAGGCAATATTTCATTCTGTTGTACACAGAGTTGCTATGAGTCAGAGTTGACTCAACAGCACCTAACAACAACATGCTATAGCACTTTTTTTATTGAAAAATTAATTTTGACCCTGAAAAATATTATTTCTCTGTATATTACTTTCTATTTTTAATTCCTTCATATTCATTTTACAGTGATCACTGGCCCAAGTTGCATTTCAGAGGGAGTAGATGCCATTGCAAGAGGGAGAAAAGTAGGAATTTAAAGACTGTAGGAACTGGCAAGGATCACCACAGGACTCTGGGGGCTCCCATATGTCTGAGTTATAACTGGAAAAATATAACTTTTCTCTATAAAAATAGTTTGTCTTATTGTGTGCTCATTACATAAACATTGGGAAATATAAGAAGTACAAATTAGGCAATATAAGCAATTCACAACCCAAAAATACTCTCTAACATTTTAGTACATATCATCCCAATCTTTTAGTGTTTTTTTTCCCTGAATATTCATTTTCATTCATACAACTCTTGATTCCCACCACCTTCCCCTTAAGCTCTCTTTATCCTCAATGTTGTCTATCCCCAAAAGAGTGCCACCATTTGCCCAATTGCTCAGGACAATATTTAAGAATGATGCTTGATTCATCTCTTCCATACCCCACATCCAATCCATTGGAAAAAATCTCATCACTCCACCTTCAAAATAGCTTCAGAATCTTATCCCTTCCAAGGCCATCACTCAGGTCCAAATCATCAACACCTCTCAACTTCTAACTAACCTACCAATTCCTACTCTTACTATCCCATGTCCCCAGTTGATTTTCAAAAGTTTCATCATATCTTATCCCTGCTCCAAACCTTCCAAAAGTTTTCCAACACACTCAGACTACAACCCAAAGACCTTCTCAGTGTTCACAAATTCCTACGTGACCTACTCCTCTACCCCACTGCCGTCCAATATTATCTGCCCCACCATCCACCCCTACTAGAATCCCCTCATCCTGTATTCTGGCCACAAGAACAGCACATTACTCTGAATGTACTCATCCCTCTGCCTGGGACCATTGCTTCCATATGTGCACATGATTTGCTTTTATTGTCTCTCTCCTATACCAAAATGAAACTTCATGGGAGCAGAGGATTTGATGATCCAGATCTTAGAACAGTGTCTATCACATAGGAGATATACACCACGGAGGAGACAGATATTGACTAAATATTTTTCTAGTAAATAAAAAACTACAACTGTGATAAGTACTTGTGATAGGCTGGGCTATACTGCAGTAACAAACAGTCCCAAATTTCAGTTGCAATACATGTCTATCATTCATCAGTAGGGATGGGAGGAAGTGGTCTCTGCCTAGGTCATTTTCACTCAGTGATGAAGGCTGACTGAGTCCATCATTGGACACTTGCCAATTCATGACAAAGAGTAGAGATTAGAGCACATTGTGAACTGTCTCTTAAAGGTTTCTACATGAAATTGATTCATGTCATTTTTGCTCCCATTGCATTGGTCAAAGTAAATTATATGGCTGCACTTAACATGGGGGTAATGGAAATGTGATCCAATTATGCACCTAGAAAGAAGGGAATCAGAAATATAAGGTTCACAAAGTGTGAAAGCATAAGCAAATACATCATAAATAGTTTACTGATAGTAGATTATAATCCATGACTAAATAACATTATCTTGTTTTCAGAATTTTGACTACCCTGTTCAAACCCACCAGCCACTCCTCAGAAGGAAGACTGGGCAGTCTACTTCTGGAAAAGATACTGCCTTGGAAACCCAAGGAGGGGTCTCTATGAGTCAAATCGACTTGCTGGCAGTGAGTTTGGGTTGGTTTTTTGTTTTGTTTTCTTTTGTTGGTATTTGGTAAACAGTACTAATCACTATCAGAAGGCCTGGTGATGTACTTCTGAAAATCAGCCAAAAACACCATATGGATCACATGATCTGATTCACAACCCATCACAGGGATGGCAGACCAGGTCTCATTTTGTTCTATTATGCATAGGTTGTTATGATTTGGGGCCAACTTGACAGTTGTGTTGTGCTGTCGAGTCGAACCCAAGTCATAGCAACCCCTCCTTGGGTTTCTGGGTAGTATCACTATGGAAGTAGATTGCCCAACCTTCCTTCTGAGGAGTGACTGGTGGGTTTGAACTGCAAGCCTTCTGGTTAGAAGTCAAGTGCCTTAGGCACTATGCTACCAGAGCTCCTCAACTTGACAGTAGCTGACAATAACTAGTGACTGTCACTTAAGGAACTTACTGATGAAGGTTGAAGAATACAGTCTGCAGTATGGATTACATCTCAATATAAAGAGAACAAAAATCCTTACAACTGGACCTATAAGCAGCATCACAATAAATGGAGAAAAGATTGAAGTTGTCAAAGACTTCACATTGCTTGGTTCTACAATCAATGCCAATAGAAGCTGCAGTCAGGACATCAGACAACATTAACACTGGGCAAATCAGCTGCAAAGGACCTCTTTCAAGTGCTGAAGAGTTAAGATGTCTCCTTGAGGACTGCACCTGACACAAGCCATGGTATTTTCAGTCGCCTTATATGCATGTGAGAGCTGGACAATGAAGAAGGAAGACCAAAGAAGAGTTGATGCTTTTGAGTTGTAATGCTGGCGAAGAATGCGGAAAGTACTATGGACTTCTAAAAGAACTAACAAATCTGTCCTGGAGGAAGTGCAGCTGGAATGCTCCTTGGAAGTGAGAACGGCCAGACTTCAGACTTACTTTGGTCATGTTGTAAGAAGGGACCATTCACTGGAGAAGGATGTCATGCTTGGTAAGGTGGAGGGTTGACAAAGGAGGGGAAGGCCCTCAACGAGATGGATTGACCCAGTGGCAGTGGCGATGGGCTCAAGTGTAGCAAGGATCATGGAGCTGGTGCAGGACCAGGCAGTGTTTCATTCTGCTGTGCATAGGGTCGCTATGAGTTGGAGATGACTTGATGGCACCTAATGACAACAAAATCACAGAAAATGTCTGTCTTTTCTATGATCTTCTGAGAACATATAACGGGGATCCTAACCCTATTGTAAAGTCAGAGAAAGCTTTCCTGAGGAAATTATGCATTTCAGGGAGAGGGAATTTCTTGGCAATAGGCCTATAGTAGAGAGGGTCTTCAAAAGAATCAAGGGGAGAATAGTTGGAAATAAAGCAAGGCACAGGAAGGGACAGACTGACTGTGTGCATTTGTGTGAGGATAAGGATGTGTATGCATATATTATATTTTGTGTAATAGATATCAAACTTTCTAAATTGTTTCATTGCCTGTTTTAATTTTTTTTAACATTATATCATATACAACTTTTCTTGTCTTTATAAACACGAACATAAATTTTTTTTTATGACAGCATGGAATACCATTATGTAGCCAAATTTAATTCAATTAGGTCTCCTATTGTTCAACTTTGAAATGGATACAATTTTTTCACTTCTGTTAACGACACTAAAGAGAAGATCTCTGTAATCTAATCTTCACCTTCTGCCACAATTTTTCACTTTGGATAAATTACTTACAGCAGAATTACTATGCAAATGGTATGCACATTTCTTAAGCATGCTCCCCACCAAAGAATTAATGAATTGTTGCATTTGATTGCGTGGATCATGACAAATTATGGATAACATTGAGAAGAACGGGAATTCTTGAACACTTGATTGCACTCATGAGGAACCTGTACCTTGACCAGGAGGCTGTCATTCAAACAGAACAAGGGGACACTACATGGTTTAAAATCAAGAAGGAAGTGCATCAGGGTTGTATCCTTTCCCCACACTTATTCAATCTGTATGCTGAGCAAATAATCTGAGAAGATGGACTATATGAAGAAAAACGTGGTATCAGGATTGGAGGAAGAATCATTAACAACCTGAGATATGCAGACGATACAACTTTGCTTGCTGAAAGTGAGGATGACTTAAGGCATTTACTGATGAAGGTTGAAGAATACAGTCTACAGTATGGATTATGTCTCAATATAAAGAAAACAAAAATCCTCACAACTGGACCAATGAGCAGCATCACAATAAATGGAGAGAAGATTGAGGTTGTCAAAGAATTCACGTTGCTTGGTTCTATAATCGATGCCAATGGAAGCAGCAATCAGGACATTAGATGACATGTAGCATTGGGAAGGTCAACCATGAAGGAACTGTTTCAAGTGCTGAGGAGCAAGGATGTCTCCTTGAGGACTAAGGTGCACCTGACACAAGCCATGATATTTCCAATTGCCTCATATGCATGTGAGAGCTGCACAACGAATAAGGAAGACTGAAGAAGAGTTGATGCTTTTGAGTTGTGGTGCTGGTGAAGAATGCTAAGAGTACCATGGACTGCTAAAAGAACCAACAGATCTGTCCTGGAGGAAGTGCACCCAAAATGCTCCTTGGAAGGGAGAATGGCCACACTTCATCTCACCTATTTTGGTTGTGTTGTCAGAAGGGACCATTCCCTGGAGAAGGATGTCATGCTTGGTAGGGTGGAGGGTCGACGAAAGAGAGGGAGGCCTTCAATGAGATAGATTGACACAGTGGCTGCGATGATGGGCTCAAGTATAGCAGGGATCATGGAGCTGGTGCGGGATCGGGCAGTGTTTCGTTCTGCTGTGCATGGGGTCACTATGAGTTGGAAACGACTTGACGGCACCTAACAACAATGAATTGACATGTCATTCTAGGAAAAGCTTGGCTCTGTACTCACACAAGCAATATGGCTTTATTTAAAAAGTTAAGATATTTAAAAGTTATTTTATTTCACTCTTTTCTAACACAATGCATTATACCAGAGAGGAGGCAAAGTAGTTGGGAGGAAAGTGATCTTCAAGTGCAGAGGGATATTTCATTGAGACAAAATAGCAAAACTCATATATCAGGCAATAGTTTCCAGTAAGTACCCATCATTGTATCCACAGTATAGATCTCTCTGGCAGCAAACATTTAGGGGCCATATAACTCAGAAGCCATTGTCGAAACAAATCAATGGGTCCTGCACATGATAACAAGCATTCACCCACAATTGAAGCTGGGGAATCTGTGCCTCTCTTGACAGACCAAGCTAGACTGTGAATGGCAAATCACCATTCAGTTCTCAGTGGAAGGCAGCCCTTTTCCGCTGTAAGCCCAACCTTGAGGCAGCAGAAAGGGGAAGCGGTGTGGCTTTGTGGTTTGATTAGAGGACTGGGTCATTAGAACTTCACATTCTCTTTTGGGCTCCACCAATGCCTTCTCCTATGGCCTCAAGTACTGTTTGTCTCCTTTTTCTTAGTGGTAAAATGAAGATAATAATGCTAGTGTCTCCTACAAAAAGAAGGCATCCAAATGCTTAAAGACTTTTAACGTGCCTGGGCACTCATAAAGGAAATTTGGGTGCCCAGAGCAATTAAATTTTTAAAACCACCCTTGTTTCTCCAAACAGATTTGTTGTGTCACTTCAGAAAAATCTAGGTTCAAAGGTCATGTAAAAAGACAAATCAAAATGAAAAAACTCATGAGAAATAAGCAATATGGGTAAATCGTCTTTTCTTTGTCTCCACAATATATAAGGAACCAAAACTATTTTAACAAATGAAGTTGGTGGAAGAATTAAAACAATATAGAAAAATATTTGTATAATTATGAAAAGATAAAGCTTATTGTTGAATGAAAAAGGTAACGAAAGCTATATGATTAACATGATTCCATTTTTAAAAATTGTGAGCATGTATGTACATGCATTAAACATAGAGAAAAAAATCTAGAAGTATACACACAAAAAACTTATCAAGGGGTTGTCTATGGATTTTCATTGTCTTCCTTTTGGCATATCTCTACTTTCTGATTTTTCTATAATGAACATAAATTACTTGAGTGCTAAAAATTATTTTAAAGTAAGTGATGAATATTTTAGAGGACAATGATCTCTGTGAACCTAAATAGAGAATAAACCGGGAAGCTTTTATATTATATGCAGATGGATGTGATCCAAAACTGAGTAATATGAAATATTTGTTTTCATTGGAAAGAAGTAAATAAATCAAGGGGTAGAGGCATTTTCTGACTTGAAGCAGACATATTTGGGGACCTGATGAGGAATAATAACTGACTATTGTATAATCGTTTAGAAAACTCTATCTCTGTTATTTTGGATTAGTGTTTCCTTCTCTGCAGATGGTACAGATTTTAGTTCTATTCACAGAGCTGATTGAAGGTGAGATGGAGGATCTCAACATCCATTATCTCTTCATAGTATACTAGCAGTTACCAACCCAGCATCTATCATCATGCATACTTGTCAGTCTGGGTGACTCTCATGCCACAACATACATACTCAAGTGTATGAAGTACAAATGTATTGTATTAAGTAACATAGAGCTAAGTGGGATTGATCTCTGACCATGACAATAGCAAGCCCCATATAGCAGTTCTTCTAATAGACTGCTTGCTCATACCATTCCTGGGGAGAGATTGAATGAAATATTGAATGACTGGATAGCCATCATCCTTTTTCCCTTTTTCTAGTATGTGTTCCCTATTTCACTTTGGGGAACCAGCCCTTCGGATGGCATGGCATATGACTCACGATAAGCCAGTCACATGTTCTCTACATGGAAACTGATCTTTGAGTGGCTGACAAGGGCTATATTGGAGTTCATTCACAACAATGGCATCACTTAAAATTACTGTCCATTCATGCCACCTTAGAACTGCCTGGTTCCTGTTCCTTGAGGTTTCAACTTCCAATTCTGTAAGCTACTCTATATTTATAATAAATTCTTTTTTGGTTAAGTTAGCCAGATTTAGTGTCTTCTGCTCACAACCAAGGAACCCCAAAGAGATATAAAGTGCCCCCTCGTGGATCACTTTCACACCTAGACTTCGGATTCTCTTTAGAGTCACAAGATGGTACCAGATAATTAAAGTTGTAAGAAAAATGTGTGTCTAGAGTGTGGTGACAAGAGGACAAAAGTATCTATTATTCCTTGAAAATGAAATTAATGTATATGAACATACATGTCATAATACTGTGTGCTTTGAAAATAGCACATTTTTGAGATTAATGTTGAGTCCCCTCCCACCACTATCATCTGTTACAAGAAGAGAAACATTCTGAAGTATAACGAATGCAAAATAAACTGAAATACTGGAAACCATAACCCAAAGCAGTGATGGTGTAGTAGTGAAAGTTTTGGTGATCCCCAAGCAAATAATTCTTAAAGGGAGAGAGGAATAAGAGCAGCAAAGATGGAACAACATAATATGCAAACCTCTCTAGGCTGAGAATCAAGAGATCTGGTCTTTAGGATGTAATCATGCAGTTGATGACTTCAGGAATATCTAAATGACATCACTCTGACCTACAAAGAAAATGGCATTATTTCTAAATCCTCTGCATCTTTGTCGTGAGACAGTCTGGCTGATTTTTCCCATCAATGGGTCTGGTGTCCACCTTTGCTTCAATCTCCTGAGACCACAGAGGGACGGGGTCATGTAAAATAAAACAGGCTGCAGAGGCCCAGCCCTGGTGGAGAGGACAGTAATGAAAAGAGGGAAGAGAAGCTGAGAAAGAGGTGTCTGAGGCAACAAATTCATTTCAGAACAAGAGAGGGGTTTACAAAATAGGTCCCCAGCTCCCAGACTAAAATTTCAACTACTAGAACACATTATTATTTATAATAGAAGCTTTGTGATAGAAAAGTCATGTTAGAAATGATCCGAAGCTCTCCAAGCTATAGAGTGTGAAAGTAAAGTTTAAGTACAGTTTGAGGAGTACCTCTTTGGTAAACAAAGAACATTTACTTGCACCAAGTGTTTCAGTGAGAGTTAGTCAATGAAAATCATTCTATGAACAGAGTATCGTCCAAGATTTTGACTTCCTTGCTTTGGACTTGTGATCAGGAGGAATAGATCTCCGGAGAAGAACATCATGTTTGATAAAGTGGAGGGTTAGTGAAGGCAAGAAAAACCCTCAATGAGATGACTGAGCAACGGACTATACCATATCAATATCATGAAGATGACACAGGCCTGGGCAATGTTCCGCTCTGTTATACATAAGGCGGCCATGAGTGAGAGCCAGCTCTATGGCAACAAATCATAACAAGTATATTATGTAGCAATATAGTATACATTTTGAGTCAGATTTCCTGGGTTCAATCCCAGCTCTACCACTTACCCTGTGTATCACATAAGCTCTTCAATACCACCTCCTGTTTACTATGAGGGATAAATGAAATCATACACACAAAGGGTTCATTGCAATTCCTGGCACTTTATTAGTATGAAAGACATAAAAGTTTCACTATTGTTATAACAGAAAATAAAAAGTATGAATAAAAGCGGTTTTCTCTGCCTGATATCAGTATTTATCTCAGTATAAATTCATTATCTGATATCAACCTTTTGAGATAGAAATCAATCTGATCTCAAAATATGTCTTGATTATGATGACCTCTTAAGGGAAAGTGGAATGAACAGAAGTCCCTCCTTCATCACATAAGCATTGATAATTGATTTTTTTTAAGTGATGAAGAAAAACATAGAATATTTCTTACTAAACCCTCGCTCATCTAGTGAATATTAACAGTAACTGACTTCCTCCCCCCAACTCATCAGCTCTCTACCCCCATCCCCTGCTCACACCGCCCCTCCTTTCCTTCTCCCTGTTAGCATGTCCTAGCTCCTGTGATGTGCCCTCCCAAGACCATCTTCAATAGAGGAAAAAAATACACTTTTTATTGATTTCATTTCATATACATTTATGCTGTTGGTTGGCTGCCTTTATGTTACATCCAACCTTCAGAAATCAGGCTCAGCATGTCATGTCATCATGTGCAGAAGGCACGGCCGAGTCAAAGAGAGAGACTGAGACCTGCAGAGCGAGCGCCCCTGGACTTTAATAGGAGACGAGTACATTCAAAGGAAGAATTTTGCTTTCAGTGTATTTAACACTGCTAGCCTGGAGTTCTGTCTCTATGGGGGCTAACATCTGTGTAAAGACAGCAGGGAGGGGTGCTCCTGGCCTGGGCCCTGCTGAGAACAAAGCCGGACACCTGAGAATTGAAGAGCTCCCATCCTTCAAAGCTTTCCTAAGACAGCCCTGCTTATCATTCTTCTGCATAGCCCGACATTTTTACTACATGTGTACGCCTTACCAAAGAATTCATACTTAGTATTGTTGTGCAAGTTTATAAACTTAATATAAATGACATCACATTGTATGCAGTCTCTGCAATTTGCTTTTTTGTCTACATTATGCTTCAAAATTTACCCATGTTGCTGTAGTTCATTCATTTTAATAGCTGTTTCACAATTTATTGTTCATGTTTTATTTCTTGAGCTGAGTGGTGGGTAACTTGGTGTTTGTTATATTCTTTATTAAATTTTAGAGGCAGTCTGATATAGTTCATGATTTAAAAAATAAAGCAAGGGCAGTCTTTCGGGTGTTCCTGAATGTATAATGCTTCCATGTTTTAAAGGCTCCTGACATATTAAAAATAAAGAAATACCAAAATGGGAATATGAAAATTGGCATGTTTAAAATCCTCACATTAAATAATGTAAATGTTTTTAGCATTTGAAGTAGAGGAGGAAACATTTGGTCACAGCTTGGCTGTCCCGTAGGTAACAAGGTGCACTCCCCATGCATTCATGTTCTTGGCTCTGCAGGCTTGAACTCACCAAGTCCTTGTTTTGTAATAATACCTGGTTGTATTTGTTGAGTATTTATGTTAATCCAGGCAGTGTCTAGTGCTTTAAGAGGATGATTTCATTTCATGTTGACAACAATCCTATGAGGGAGTGTCATTACTGTGACCTGGATACTCTCACTTTGACTCCAGTGGTAGTAATGTAAAAGCTTCACCCAACCCCTTCTTTACTGTAGTCGTGGTGAAGAAAACACACTTTGGGATGGTTTGATCCACATATTAAAACTGTTCAAAGGACCAGACACTACCCCTTACTGTTGTTGTTATGTGTCATCGAGTCAGCCCCGACTCATAACGAACCCTCCTTGGGTTTCCGAGGCGGAATCACTACAGAAGTAGATTGTCCAACCTTTCTTCCGAGGCGCAGCTGGTGGGTTTGAACCACCAGCCTTCTGGTTAGCAGTCAAGTGCCTTAGGCACTATACCACCAGAGCTCCCTTACTACATGCAGGCATTTCTAGTCTCTCTCAAAGTCTTACCAGGTTTCAGGACTTTCCACAGGGGTTGGCCAAGAGGTTCTTTTGGGTGAGGCTTTTAGACCTTTGAGAATTTTTTCTGAAAGAAGTTATACTTAAAAGTCATTTTAATTCTTCTTCTCTTTCCTCTTATTTTTACCTCCTCCTCTTCCTCTTCCCTAAATGCTAAATCCATATGCATTACTTAATTTGAGGGTTTTCAATATGCCATTTTTCATATTCCCATTTTGACCTTTCTTTACTTTTTAATATGTCAGGGGCCTGTAAAACATGGAAGTAGCCTGGACCATTGAGAAGCCTTGCTTTGGCTCTGGCAGGAGGGGAAGCTCCCAGATTCTATTAGGTCTCTTCCCTGTGTGCTGGGAATCCCCTCTAGTGCCTTGAGAACTCTGAAGCCATTGCAACAGCCAGACAAAATGAAGCCTCTTGGAAGATTCTGTACTCATTATCTATAGAAGGCTCAATAAAAGACAAAATGAAAGATATCCATGTTCTTTACTATATCTCCAACCCAAATTAGCTCTGGCTGTGGGTGTTGTTGTAGCTGCTGTGAAGTTGGCCCCAGATCCATGGCGACCCCATGCACAACTCAACAAAACACTGTTTGGTCTTGTACCATGCTCATGATTGGTTGAGGATCAGGCCATTGTGATTCATAGAGTTTTCATTGGTTAGTTTTCAGAAGTAGATCACCAGCCTTTCTTTCTAGTCTTTCTTAGTCTGGAAGCTCCACTACGACCTGTTCAGCATCATAGCAACAGACAAGCCTCCACTGACAGCTGAGTGGTGGCTGCACATGAGGTCCACTGGTCAGCTATCAAACCCGGGTTTCCTGCATGGAAAGCAAGAATTCTACCACTGAATTCCACCACTGCCCCCTGAGTTACTCTTAAAAACTGCTGTTGCAGGACCAAGCTGACAGGTGACACCTCTCAACTACAACCTTCCCCTAAAACCTATCCCACAGCCCTACAGCCAATAATTCTATTCTGCAGCTGTGTCACCAAAATCCAAAGCAGGGTGTCAGAATTGAAATAAACTTCACACATCTGAAAAACCAGCATTTTATTAATCATCATAACTGACTACTTCCTAACCATGGATCTGATCTGCTATTTTAATCATTCCAAATGTTCTGAGGAAGACCAATACTCCTTTCAAAAGGTTGCTATAGATAGATGCACAGAAAACAAAGTTCTTTGAGGGTTACCAGGGATGGGAGGAGGAGGGAGGGGAAATTATTTTCTAGGTAGTAGACACTTGTTACTTTGGGTGATGGGAAAGGCCAGGCCAAATGTGAGTGAAGTCAGTACCACTTGACCAAGGTAAATAAAGACAATAAAAAGTACATGAGGGGAAAAAAAAAAAAAAAGACTGCTGTAACTTCTGGCAGTTGTGACAAAACCTGGGTGAATTATTAGACAATTTCATGCTGGTTTGCAGAGTGATTAAAACAAGTAGTCTGAATGATAGTATATGTTATAAAGAGATAGAGCCTTTCAGTTATAAAAGATGTATCAATCAGAGGAAAGCAAATACAAATTAAAGTTTGATGAGCAATTGGATATTAATTGGTACTAACTCTGCTTTTTATGTCACTTTGATGTAGAGTGGATCATAAACATGATAAGCGATACTAATAATGTATATTCACTTCAATACAACTTTATGGCTCCATTCATTAAAGAAACCAATATCGAGATTGAGTTGTGAGCACACTGGTGTGCATTTTGTCTGTTGTATACTTTTACCTAACTATTGCCAAGCAAGCCTTCAGCCACAGCCCAGGGTACATTGCAGTTGGTTAGCCATGAAAGAGTCATCTAGTTTTTTATGTATGCATCAATTCTAAATTATGGTGGAAACAAATTTAACAGCAAACTGTTGTTGTTGTTATGTGCCGTCACATCGGACCCGACTCATAGTGACCCCTCCCTGGGTTTCCAAGGCCGTATCACTATGAAAGCAGATTGCCCCATCTTCCTTCTGAGGAGTGGTTGGTGAGTTTAAACTGCCAGCCTTCTGGTTAGTAGTCAAGTGCCTTAGACACTACACTACCAGAGTTCCAACAACAAACTAGGCTTTACTTTTCTCCGGAGTTTTTTACAACTTGCCTGTTCTGAATTTAGATAGCAAGCTCAAGAGAAGCAATGTCATCTTAATGCCATTAAGGAGACATTGAATAGACATTGCAGAGTAATACTATAAATAACTCATGTTTTTAAAAAACTCAACGAGTTTTATTTTAAATACAAAAGTAATTTTTTTTTCAATTACAAAAATGCAAAAGTGACACATGATCACTAGTAAAAGAAGAAAATAAAAACTATCTTTTTAAATGAAAATGGGAGCATATTGGATAAACAGTTTCATAATGCCCTTTTCTCTTTTAATTATACATTTGAACAATTTTTCTATTTCATATTACCTGGACTCATAGTCCAGGTCTGTCATTTCTTCTCTGTGTGATCCTGCACAAGTCACTTACTCTCTCTGTGCTTTAGTTTTCTTATCTGTAAAATGGGGACAATAATATATACCTTGTGGTTATTGCCAAGCCAAGTGACACATTTTTTAAAAAGCACTCTTATTTAACACTTAGCACTCTGCTCGACACGCATACATGTATGATTTTTAATAGGTGGTGTCTATTCTGTTGTATGGTGGTACTACATATTTTATTTAATCAATCTTCTATTGTTGGATTTCAAGTTGACATCAACAATTCTTATTTACACCTGGCATTACCTTGAAATAAATCTTCAGGAGTCAGAATGGTTGAGAAGAAATCTAAGAAATGCAGTTCTCTTTCCCTCAATGGCTGTCATTACTTCGAATTTTAGCACAGTCATGTGGGAGATCTGACAGTTTGTCACTACCTTTTAGGCATTTCTGTACTATAAACTTAGTCTGATAGTTTTCTCTTAATCGAACCACAATTTGCCTCTGGATGAATAAAGTGTAGCCTTGCTTAGAGGAAGGGTGAATAATTTCTTGAGATTCTTGGGAAGTTTAAGAGAATATTTTGTTGATATTTGAGGAACAAGGGACATACTGATGTACATTTGATTTTTTTCTTAGAATGAACCTTAACTATTAATTAGGCTAAAACCCTCAGGGAAGTGTTTCACTGGACTATTTGCCTCAGAATCTACATTTTTATTATCTGCTTGTTAATGGGAACATACTATTTTAAAGAGATGTGTATTAATAAATAACAAGGGAGGGAACTAAAAATTATCAACTAGGACAAGGATTCCACTATATATATATATACATACATATATATATATATATATATATATAAAATCAAGTCAGAGGAGACAGCAGCAGGTAACGAAACAGGACTGTTGTTTTACAAAGCAAATGGAGGCAGGGGGTCAAATGTAAGAGCAAGAGGGATCCTCGATGTTTTGGATTGTTTGATGAAAAGGCAGGTTTGTGTGGAAAACTAGAGAAACAGATCACAGAATAGGCACCTTGCCATGCAAGGCCCTTAGCAAATAGCTTTTCAGTTCTAACGTGAATTTATTTTCCATCTATTTTTAAATTAAAATTCTGACAAAAGATATGTGATACACCTCATTAAAACAGGTTTTCTTTTATTCCCACTGATGGATAGACATCAGATATCATAATTTTCCCTCAAAAGAAAATTGTCTAATTTCAAAATAGACAGAGTTTCTGCTCCCTATATCTGCTCTTAATTCAAGAAATATATCTAACTGTAGTCTAACAAGAGTCAGTTTCAGAAGAAATTAATGAGGAACATCCATTAATTATTTATGCTCTGAAACAGTAGGTCTGCTAATGTTTCTGCTAATCACCAAAGCTAAACAGATGTATCTTCATAAAGACAATCTTGAAGAATAGAATGAGTATAAAAGAGGCTCAAATAGAAAAAACTACATATATGTATAGTGATGACAGGAAACAATAATAGTGAATGTATCACTGCCTCCAAGACGATATTTATTTAAACTGTGGGGTATACAGTAAAGTTATCACAGCAAGTTCTGTTCATGGTTTCTAATATTTAAATATCACATTAACTAATAATAATAGGAGTTGAATTTGTGGGGCCTAAAACTAATTCTAGACAATGAAAGGAATTAGACTCTTCTTTAAAATAGCATTTAGAAAACTGCCCGATTTCCATACATATTCTAAAATCATCCTCTTTCATGGATGCTAAATCTCTGGTAAAATCATATGCAAATATGAAATGATTCAAGCTATCATCTCTGCCTTTGTACAAATTTGGTCAGAATGATATTCGCTGGCTCTTTTTTGGAGTTACAGAGAGAGTGTAAAAACAGTCCCTACAGTCCTGTGAGAAGATGGTATGGGGAAGCAGTTAAGAGTGGGGTACTTTGGAGAGTCAAACCTTATGAATTTACTTCCTGGCTCTACCACTTACTAGCTTTGTAACTCAGGCAAACTAACTTCTCAGTACCTCGATGTCCTCATTGTCAAAATGGGATGATAAGAGTACTCATGTCATAAGGTTGTTAAAAGAGCCCGTAAAAACCAGAAACCAAATTCATTGCCAGTGAGTTGATTCCAACTCATGGCAACTCCTGTACGTACAGCAGAACTCTGCTCACAATGCTCTCAAGGCTGTGATCTTTTGGAAGCAGATCATCAGGCCTATCTTCCAAGTTGCCACTGGGTACGTTCCAAACACCAACTTTTAGGTTAGTAGTCAAATGCAAATCGTTTGTGCCACCAAGGTAGCACCTAGGATCCCTTTAAAAAAAAAAAAAAAAAAACTAAACCCACTGCCATAGAGGGGATTCCAACTCCTAGTGACCCTAGAGGACAGAGTAGAATTGCCCCATAAGGGTTTCCAAGGTTGTAAATCTTTACAGAAACAGATTGCCTCATCTTTCTCCCACAGAGAAACTGGTGGTTTTGAACTAACAACTTTTTGGTTAGCAGCCCTAACCACTGCACCAAAGTATGTGCTCAGTTTTTGTGAGTTATTGTTATTTGTTATCAAGATAGTCATATTGTTGTCAATTTATTAGTGTGCCAGTACTAGGCATTTTACATAGAATTTGCATTTTGTACAGCTACAATTTTCATCTTCTTGTGATGTGAAGGTTTATAATTTTTCTTTGAGGTTACCCTATGATTTATAATTTTATCCTCGAGTTTAGAACAGTCCATTCTATCTTTCAACTTTCTGTTGACTGCACCGTCTTTTCCCTCTTTTTGTTTGTAGTTGTC
>NW_006921825.1:2829857-2837290 GCF_000298275.1 Orycteropus afer afer | reverse complement strand
CCTAGTCCGCCATCTTGCCGGAACTCTCAATTTTCATCTTCTTCATAGTCTGTGTCCATCTGTAAGCTGCGTTGAAACCTGTGCACTATGTCCAACCCTGCTGGCTTTTGAAACATTGGTGGCACAGTCCAAGCCTCATAGCAACGTGCCAGCTACCACAGGATGACAAACTGACAGACAAGTTCCTTTCCTTTAGCTGTTGGAAACCTCTCTGCCCTCCCCTTACCTAATTCCTACCTGGATCCTGCTGCTTTTGACATCCCCGATGGTTCCCTCCCTTTCCTGCCTGGGGGGTTGGGTCCTGTCTCCTGGCCCCTTGCCTGGATCCTGCCATTTTTGTCATCCTTAGTGGTTCCTCCCTTTCCTTCTCAAAGAATTGCCCAGGAAAACATTATGAATAGCAGAGAAATACTGTCTGATACATGACTGGGCAACTTTATGAATAGCGTGGAAACATTGTCTGACACAGCACAGGAAGACGAGCCCCTTAGGTCAGAAGACACTCAAGGTATTACTGGGATAAAAGTTGCTTCATCAGAATAGAACTAACCTTAATGATATAGGTAAACTAAATCTTGCGGGACCTCCATTTGCTGACGTGGCACAACTCAAATTGAGGAGAAACAGCTGCAAATATCCATTAATAATAGGAACGTGGAATGTATGAAGTATGAATCTAGGAAAATTGGAAGTTGTTAAAAATGAAATGGAATGCATAAAGATTGATATCCTAGGCATTAGTGAGCTGAAATGGACCAGTTTTGGCCACTTGGAATCAGACAGCCATATGACCTATGCTGGGAATGACAATTTGAATAGGAGTGGTGTGGCATTCATTCATCCTTGAAAGGATGTTTCAAGATCTGTCCTGAAGTACAGTGCTGTCAGTGATAAGATAATATCCATACACCTACACATAAGACCAGTTAATACTACTATTATACAAATTTACACACCAGCCACCAAAGCCAAAGATGAAGAAATTGAATATTTTTATCAACTTCTGCAGTCTGAAATTGACCAAACATGCAATCAAGATGTGTTAATTATCGCTGATGACTGGAATGCAAAAGTTGGAAACAAAGAAGAATCACTGGCAAAGAATCACTGGAAAATTTGGCCTTGGTGATAGAAATAATGCTGGAGATAGTATGATAGAATTTTGCAAGACCAACAACTTATTCATTGCAGATACCTATTTTCAACAACACAAACAGCAGCTACACACATGGACTTCACCAGATGGAGTACACAGGAATTGTGGCAAGAGGCGATGGAAAAGCTAAATATCTTCAGCCAAAACAAGGCCAGGAGCTGATTATGGAACAGAAGTTCAACTTGAAGTTGAAGACAATTAAAACAAGTCCACAAGAGACAAAATATGACTTGAATATATCCCTCCTGAATTTAGAGACTATCTAAAGAATAGATTTGATGCATTGAACACCAATGGCCAAAAACCAGAGGAATTGTGGGATGACATCAAGAACATCATCCATGAAGAAAGCAAGAGGTCATTAAAAAGACAAGAAAGGAAGAAAAGACCAAAATGGATGTCAGAAAAGACTCTGAGACTTGCCCTTGAATGAATAGGAGCTAAAGCAAATGGAAGAAATGACAAGGTAAAAGAGCTGAACAGAAGATTTCAAAGAGCAGCTCAAGCAGACAAAACCAATTACTGTAATGAAATGTGCAAAGACCTGGAGCTAAAAAACCAAAAGGGAAGAATAGGCTAGAATTTCTCAAGCTGAAAGAACTGAGGAAAAAATATAAACCTCAAGTTGCAATATGGAAAGATTCTGTGGGCAAAATATTGAATGATGCAGGAAACATCAAAAGCAAATGGAAGGAATACACAGAGTCACTGTATCAAAAAGAACTGGTCGATCCTCATCCATTTCAAGAGATGGCATATGTTCAAGACCCAATGGTAATGAAGGAAGAAGTCAAAGCTGCACTGAAGAAATTGGTGAAGAACAAGGCTCCAGGAATTGACGGGATACCCATTGAGATGTTTCTGTAAACGGATGCCCTGCTGGAGGCACTCACTCGGCTATGCCAAGAAATTTAGAAGACAGCTACCTGGCCAACTGACTGGAAGAGATCCATATTTGTACCCATTTGTGGTGGTTATATTTTTGTGTCAACTTGCCTGGGCCTGGTTAAGTGGCTGGGCAGCTGGTGGTAGTTATTCCCCATGATGAGTCTGGCAATCAGCTCCATGGTGGGAGCTACCACAAGCAGCTGAGTAGCTGCCTTTGGGATGTAGTCTGCTTCCTGTATATAAGGAGAAGCCTTGGGAATGGTCTCTAGCCTATGGCATGCTTGGACCCTGCATGTAGCCATGTCATTGCTCAGCAGCCTGCTATGCTCTGCCGACCTTGGGACTTACAATGGACTTAAGTTAATGGCCTGCCATGTGGTTTGGTAACATCAGGACTGTTTCCTTTTTACTTGTCAACCTTGGGGCTTCTTAGCCTCAGCAGCCAGCAGCTGTCTCAGTGAAGAAATGCCTCTAGCTCCAGTGGGCCAAGAGCAGGAGGCAGAGCTGGACACCAAGGTTGAGGGGCTTTCACCTAGCCCCTAGAGCCTGGCACTCTGAACTTGGACTAAAAGCCTCCAAATTTTAAGAATAAACTCCTGTTCATTAGGTCCCTCCCCTTTGTGGTATATTCCTGTCAGAGTGGCACTAGGTAACCAGAACACCATTCCAAAGAAAGGTGATCCCACAGAATATGGAAATTATCAAACAATATCATTAATATTGCACACAAGTAAGATCTCACTGAAGATAATTCAATAAAGGTTGCAGCAGTATATTGACAGAGAACTTCCAGAGGTGCAAACTGTATTCAGAAGAGGACATAGAATAAGGGATATCATTGCTGATGTCAGTTGGATCTTGGCTCAAAGCAAAGAACACCAGAAAGATGTTTACTTGTGTTTTACTGACTATGCAAAAGCATTTGATTGTGTGGATCACAGCATTGTGGATAACATTGAGAAGAATGAGAATTTCAGAACACCTGATTGTACTCATGAGGAACCTATACAGAGACCAGGAGGCTGTCGTTCAAACAGAACAAGGGGACACTGTATGGTTTAAAATCAAGAAGGGAGTACATCAGGGTTGTGTGCTGTCACCATACTTATTGAAGGTATGTTGAGCAAATAATCTGAGAACCTGGACTATATGAAGAACATGGCATCAAGATTGGAGGAATAATCATTAACTTGTGATATGCTGATGACACAACTTTGCTTGCTGAAGGTGATGACTTGAAGCACTTACTGATGAAGGTTGAAGAATACAGTCTGCGGTATGGATTACGTCTCGATATAAAGAAAACAAAAAGCCTCAACTCGACCAATAACCAGTGTCACAATAAATGGAGAAAAGATTGAAGTTGTCAAAGACTTCACATTGCTTGGTTCTACAATCGATGCCAATGGAAGCAGCATTCAGGTCATCAGACCACATATAGAACTGGGCAAATCAGTTGCAAATGACCTCTTTCAAGTGCTGAAGAGCAAAGATGTCTCCTTGAGGACTAAGGTGTGCCTGACACAACCCATGATATTTGCAATCGCCTCATATGCATATGAGAGCTGGGCAATGAAGAAGGAAAACCAAAGAAGAGTTGATGCTTTTGAGTTGTAATGTTGGCAAAGAATGCTGAAAGTACCATGGACTGCTTGAAGAACTAACAAATCTGTCCAGGAGGAAGTGCAGCCAGAATGCTCCTTGGAAGCAAGAACGGCCAGACTTCGTCTTACATACTTTGGTCATGTTGTCAGAAGGGACCATTCCCTGGAGAAGGATGTCATGCTCGGTAAGGTGGAGGGTCGACAAAGGAAGGGAAGGCCCTCACCGAGATGGATTGACCCAGTGGTGCTGGTGATGGCTCAAGTATAGCAAGGATCGCGGAGCTGGCGCAAGACCAGACGGTGTTTCATTCTGCTGTGCATAGGGTCGCTATGAGTCGGACACAACTCAATGGCACTTAACAACAACAACACCACAATTTTCATGATGGAATGATAGTGACAGGTTTCCCCTTGCCTCTTAACTCATATTCCCAGTCATGCTGATGTTTCTCACAATCCTTTGAATGGAACACAATTCCTTTTATGTTCTGAGAAAGGTTTTATAATAGGTGGTACCAATATGGCAAACAGAATGAAAGCCATAGGAGGCATGTTTTTGTAGCCCTGTCCTTTTACCAATGCTTCTCACCTACATTAGAGACTTGTGATTAGTTCCTTTCAATGACACTTAAATCTCTCAGCTTTTTTATATAAAAAGTCACAGGGAATGTGTCCTTACTTTGTCTTGGTCATCAATATATGGAGTGATCCAAGTAAGCATGTCCCCTGCTGCACATCAGATTCATATACATGCATATATTGAGTATACATAGGTAGAATATACCATCTCCTTTCTAAACCAGTTGCTGTTGGGTCAATTCTAACTCATGGAGACCCCATGTGTGTCAGAGTAGAACTGTGCTCCCCAAGATTTCCAATGGCTGATTTTTTGCAAGTAGATCACCAGGCCTTTTTTCCAAGAATCCCCTGGGCAGACTCGAACCTTCAACCTTTTGGTTAGCCACTGAGTGTGTTAACTATTTTCACATTTGCATCACTCAGGGGCTCTGCCCTCTCTAAGGCTGCTGAATTAGAATCTTTAAAGCTTATTGCCACTAACCTGTATATTTTAAAAGTTCCCTAGGAGGCTCTGGCGTGCAGGAGATTTTGGAGCTACTGTTCAAAGTCAGGAGCTCTGGTGGCATAGTGCTTAAGGCATTTGATTGCTAACCAGAAGGCTGGTGCTTCAAACTCACCAGCCACTCCTAGGAAGGAAGACTGGGCACTCTACTTCCATAGAGATACCACCTTGGAAACCCAAAGAGGGCTTACTATGAGTCATATCGACTCTATGACAGAGAGTTTGGTTTTTGTTGTTGTTCAAAGGCAGAAGCTCTGGTGGTGCCATGGTTAAGGCATCTGGCTGGGGTTCAAACCCACCAGCCGTTCTATGGTAGGAAGATGAGGCAATCTACTTCTGTAAAGATTTACAGCCATGGAAACCCTATGGATTGCTATGAGTTGGAATCGACTTGATAGCAGTGGGTTTTGGTTTGGTTCAAAGGCAGTGATTTCCAACATTCTATGTCATGGCACATTTGTGTATCTCACAACTTCTACTGTGACTTCAATCTTGTCAACGTTTATGAAAGATCTGCTTTCATCATCATAAACAAAGGTAGAGTTGAGGTAATCCCCTACAATGAATTCCTTCTCCCTTACTTGCATTCTCTAATGGTGTCTTGCCTGGGAGAGAAGAGTGAAGTATTGCTGGTGTGTAAACATCCATCCTGTCCAATCTCTGCAGGAGTCTGCAGCAAGTGAGTGTCACTGACAGGCCATTAAAAAGTGTGGTTGAAATATTGCTTTACTTTACAAAAAATTTGTGGGGGGGAGTGCTGTTTTCAATACAAAGTCATTAGAATGTATTGCTTTTGTGCTTATGCATTACCCACCTGTGAAGCGGGGCAGAACTTCTGCTCCAGTCTAGGAGAATATCATGTTCTCCTGTCAGACAGAAGGACCAACCTACCTTTTGAATGAGAACATCTCACTGGCCTGAGTCTATCCTCCTTCCTTAATCAACATCTTTCTCATGCCCCAGTAGGCTGTCCTCTCTGTGGCTACTCATCTGGGATGGCTTCACCAAGGACTCATAGGAGACTGTAGTGCAAACTAAGATATGAAAAAACACACAAACCATAGATTACTTCAGTATCCATCCTCCCCCAGGAATCAATGATCCCTGGACCAGTCATTGGGTTGTGCAATTAAAATAGGAATACCACAAAGAGGAGAGAGCCTATGACCTGAAACCAAACTCACTTAAGTAGCACATTAGCTCATGTGTCCAAATGTGGGGAACACACATGGGCACTGGGCAAAATGTATGTGCTAGTAGCTGTACTGACAAAACAAGACCTAACATGCAGTCACAGATTCCTGTGTCATTTCCATGTTTTATTAAACAACACTACCTGTTGGCAATGTAACTGGCACTGTTTTCTGTACACAGACCAGCTGAATTCAAAGAGCTACTCAGCTATATGGCAGCATTAAATTTAGAAGACCTTTCCACCTACACATTCAGGTTTCTATTTTTCTCTCCACATATTTCCAACATGCAGGGCATGCTTATTTGCTATGTGATCTTTAAAAACACTCTCTCTCTCACAGTGCAGAATGAATGCACTGAATCTCAAGTAGAATCACAAACACTTTAAAATCACATAAAAAATGAAAAAAGAGGGGGCATGGAAGAAAGGAGATAAATGTATTGTTGATTACCAAACACTGGTACTAGTCCTGTGTTTTGTGGTATATTGTAGTAAATTTCCTAACCCACCTGCGAAAGTATTCAAAGTGTATGATATCCATATCTCTTTTTTATTTCACTGATCTGTACAAACTTCTAATCAGGTATTTTATTCCAGCATAGGTAGTATCACCTTTAAAAAGCAAAATCTAGAATTTTATCTAGATTTGTCTAGAATTTTACTAAATGTATCTAGAATAAAAATTATGCTATAATTTTTATTTAAATACTTTAATTTGCATTTAATTTAATAATTTAAAAATTATTCTATAATAAAAATAAAACCCAGAATAAAAATTTATCTAGAATTTTACTAAAATATCTACAGTGTACTGAAATAACAATTTAATTGGCTAGTAGGAGAAAAGAAGAAAATTAAAACAGTTAAACCAGAATTTTTCTTGTTCCTTAATGTTGCCAGCCTCTGATTGTTTTGAAGGATACAGATAGTCCTCGACTTATGACAGGGTTCTGTTATTACAACTCCATCATAAGTCAGTTGTGACATAAGTTGAGTAACTCTTTTTTTCCTTCAGTTTTAAGTGTTACTGTCTTTTATTATCAGTATCTTTATAAATTTGATCTTTATTTGCCTTCAAGGGTTGGAAACATTACATAGAAACATCTGCAAGTGAACATCTGAGAACGATAATATCAGCAAATTATATACTGCAACAACATTGCATGTAGTACACATTACTAATGATAAGATGTACAACCAAAAATAAAAACAGTCGTAAGTGCGGTTTGTCCATCTTAAGTCATTTATGTCTGAAGTTGGGAACTACCTGTAACTCTCATAAAAGTGAGAGCTAGTAAGGTTATATAAAATCAGCACGTATAGGAGAAAATGGCAAGATGCTTCCTCCATGCTTATCATATAACTCAACATACTCCTGAAACTGATAAGCAGATGACATTCATTTATTCCTATGCAGTGTAGTAAATTACTTAGTGTGGCTTTTCTACCCGTAAGTTTTTGTAAACTCCAAGATGGGAATTGCTATTAGCAACCGAGGAGATCCTGATT
>NW_006921825.1:2821151-2829278 GCF_000298275.1 Orycteropus afer afer | reverse complement strand
GGAACAGTTGGTGAAAGGGCTGGAGGGAGGCAGCATGTCTGGCCTTGCAGTAATAGGCCTTGCGCTATGGATGGTGATTCTGCCTTCCTCTTGTGGGATTAGAGGAGGTCAGAACTTGTGGCCTCCTCACCGTTTTTACATCCTGCAACAATGCAGTAGATAATAAGTTCTTCAAAAATGTGCAAGTTGCTTTTTGACCAATGCATGGAGTAAGAATAAAAAAATGATCTTTTCCTCCATGACAGCTTTAAATTCAATTTCTAATCCAAGGATAGAAAGTGCTATTATAATATAAAGTTTTGGACGATTACATTACCCTTAGGTCAAGTGTCTGAAAAAGCCCTGTGTTGGTTATAAGATGTTGTTGTGTGCTGTCATGTTGATTCCAGCTCATAGCAACCATAGTAAAGAGTAGAATATCATATAATTAACCATAATATAGAGTAGAACTGCACCATAGGGTTTTCCAGGCTGTAATCTTTCAGTTCACAGGCAAGAACTTAACCACTGCACTGCCAGGGCTTCTTGGCTGTAAGATAAGGCTGATTTTTTTTTTTTCTCCAGGTGTTTATCCTTTTGGGTTACCAGGTAATGTTAGGATGGAATGCACAGGTAATATTCATTACCAATGGAAAAAGCTCCTTCACTGAATGTTCCAGATCTAGTCTAGATAAAGCAATTATCAAAAATTTCACACCTGCTATCTTCTGTTTTGATTTTAAATTTGAAGTGCAATTTAGCCTCTGGCTTATGGCTAGTCACATTAAGTTAAGCACTCCAACAATAATAAAGAATAAAACAGAAAACAATGGAGAGGGACAACCTGTGAATTAAGCATAGTGCCCTTTGCTATCCTTGAGGGAATTATGTTGCCACAACTGTCTTCTTTCCCAAAGGAGAATCCTTTGCTACAGGGAATGAGTTTCAAAATAAAAAAGAAGAAAAAGGTCTTGCAGTTTTATGAAGAAACAGAATATATGGTTAGGAAGTGTAATACAGAGATACAAAAACAGACTCAAAAGAAAAAAAGGACAGCCTCCCTGTGGTCACTTTCATTATATTAGAAGTGGGGAGGGGGAAGCAAATTCTGTGAAGATTTCAGCATTTCCAGACAAAAACTTGAGTGTTTAAAATATTCTAATCTTCTAAAATGCTCAATAAAGAAATATATTTGCTTTAACGGCTATAGTAGGAACCCACTGAAAAAGGAAATATTTAATTTAGAAGACTTTTTGAAATTATTGTGAAAATATACACACTAGTTTTAATAACACAATTTCTTTCACAGTGTGTGTCAGTTAGATGATAATTTTATAAAACTTAAAAGATGGAGAAAATGGTATCTTCTAAATATGTTTCTAACTTTTATGCAGAAACATAAGTGAATGATTTCTGTAAAGTTATTTCACATACTTTGTACTAAAAATATAACTTTTAAAACCTATTCTATGGTGCCTTTTGAAACAGTGTATTCTAGTAATTCCAGGTATTGTTGTGACTCTTGTACAATAGTACATTAGACTGTACTGGTATAGGAAACTGAAACTCTTACTCTACTGAAGTAAAATCAAAGAGATTTATTGAAACCAAAATTAATATTGCAATGGGAGATCATGAAACCTCAGGGTGAAGCTCACAGATCTCAGAAGGGAGGGTGCAAGCCACAGATAGTTATAGTGCCAAAGGAGAAATAAAAATTACAATATTCCGATTGGTTTATAGTAATTAAGATCAGTCAAAGATGGGACAAATGAAGGTATAATTTTAAACATTATTGATTGCATCAATATACCTAGAATAAATTATTGGTTGAAAGACTTAATTGCAAAACATGGGGTCATAGAGGGGTTTCATACTGGTTAGAAAGCAACAACATGACAGAAATTTTCAGGAATGGGCTATTAAAATTTATCTTGCCCAGCACATCAGACCTCCTGAGGAGGTCATAACAAAGAAAGAGTCTTTGTGACATATTCACATTCTTTAACCTGACCACAAGAAATTCATTTCCTTAATAATAAGGCTGATTTCTGGGCAATAATAAATCTAGGGGAAATGTTAAGCTGAGTTCCTAAAAAAAACCTCACTGCCTTCTAGTCGGTTCCAATTCAAAGCAACCCCTCTTTGGGTTTCCGAGGCAGTATCTCAACAGAAGTAAATTGTCCAAACTTCCTTCTGAGAAGTCGCTGGGAGGTTGGAACCACTAGCCTTCTGGTTAGCAGTCTAATGCCTTAGGCACTGTGCCACCAGAGTTCCTACTGAGTTCCCAGGCAGAAGTTAAAATATAACTGAAAGGTCAAAATTTGAGCTCTTAGAGTTAGTTCAGTCATTTTCAAATAGGTCAGATGCTTCTCTGTTGCTTTTATATCTCTTATCATTTCCTCCTTTTGATCAACAATTTCAGCAAACATCCTCTGATTACACTTATGGGCATACTATCTTCTGCATTGGTCTGTTGATATGCTGCTCCCTGATGGCACCTCAGCCTTGGTCACTTTAAGCTCCTTTACCCCCATATTTTGGACCACTGATATGCCCTAAGCATAGTAAGACCACTATGCTATTGCTGAACTGCTGTCTTGAGTGATCTTTGTATGAGGAATGGATAGGGTATGGCCACATGGAGAGACAAATTAGGACAACATGACCTACAATAATTTCAAATGACTAATTTAAGACATTAGGAGCTCTGGTGGTGTAGTGTCTAAGGCATTTGACTGCTAACCAGAGGGCTGGTGCATGAAACCCATCAGTCACTCATTGGGAAGGAAGATTGGGTGATCTACTTCCGTAGTGATACCATCTCGGAAACCCAAGGAGGGGTCACAATGAGTCAGATCTGACTTGACAGAATTGAGGGTTTTTTTGGTAATCTAAGCCATAAGTCTTATCTAGTTTTGGGTCCTGAAAGCATTGTTGATATACATAATTCTCTGAGAACAAGATGAAGTGGAGTTTCCAGTTTCTATGATAGTGAAAGCAGATTAAATGTGAGTCTCTGCCCAGTGTAAGATTAGGCAAAATCATTTTACACACACCAAGTGCTTGAGAGGAGAGAAAGATTATTTATTGCAAAGTGGCAATGGAAGAAGATAATATTACCCAAATCTGTCTCTCCAAGTGGAAGTTGGGATACAATTTTTGTAAAATTCAGGAAAGGGGCCTACACATATTCATATAAATTTCAGGATTTTGATGGGCAGAAGACATGAATAGACACTTCACCAAAGAGGATATTCAGGCAGCCAACAAACACATGAAGAAATGTTCACAATCATTAGCCATTAGAGAGATACAAATCAAAACAACAATGATAAAAAGCTTATAAGTGGCCATCTAGATGCAATAATGGGTCTCTCCTCATCCAGAGCAAAGAAGAATGAAGAAAACAAAAGACACATGGAAACAATTAGTGCAAATGACTGGTACACCATGCAATCCTCAGCCTATACGACTATGGCATCAGAAGAACTAGACAGTTCCCAGCTACCATTGTCAACCACTCAGGGGGATCTATGTAGGAGATCCTAGATAGAGTAGGAGAATAATGTGGAACTCAATAAAAAAAAAAAAAAAGGACCAGGTTTGCTGGTCTGATAGAGCCTGATGGAACCACTGAGACTATGGCCCCTGGCTGCCCTTCAGGTCTGGAATTGAACACATTCCTGTGGCTTCCAGCCAAAAAAAGACAAGCATATGAGGTGAACATTTACATTAAGTATATACACTCCTTGGAGAGATCAATCATGGGAGAATAGAAGGGCTGTCTATGCACAGGGAGACAGCTCAGGGGGACAGGAGTGCATGGGAGGGAAGGACACAGAGAAGAGGTGACTATGGGGAGGAAGTGGGAGGGGAGCTGTTGCAATGTAAGAAATTGCAGTTGATGTCATGAGACAAAGTGTATGTATGTGAGCTACTGTATGGAAAATGAATTCGCTCTGTGAACTTTCACCCAAACCACAGTAAAAATGAAGAAGAAGAAGAAAGAAGAAAGAAGAAGGAAGAAGGAAGAAGGAAGAAGAAGAAGAAGAAAAAGAAGAAGAAGAAAGCACTATTTTGCATGTGAGGCAAAATCAAATAAAATTCCTTAGGTCACAAAACTCAAAAACTCGAACTCACTGCCATCGAGTCGGATCTGACTCATAGCAACCCCTCCTTCAGTTTCCAAGGTGGTATCACTATGGAAGTAGCTTGCCTAACCTTCCCTCCGAGGAGTGGCTGGTGAGTTTGGACTGCCAGCCTTCTGGTTAGCAGTCAAATGCCTTAGGCACTACACCACCAGAGCTCCTTCTTTAGGTCAAGGAAACCAAAAAAAAAAAAAAAAGAAAAGAAAGAAAAATAATTTAGGCATCACCAACTTCTGGTAAGATTGTGGAATAGGCAGACATGCTACACAGACCCTCTTCAACAAAAAAAAAGAGAAATCAATTGACACACATACAGAACATAATCCTGGAGCCCTAAGCTTTGAAAGGAAGAATACAGAAGTGGATTAAACACCAACTAGTAGAAGAACCTGAATGAAAACAGTGAGTAAGGAGACAAAACAGAGCTGTGAACTGTAAGCTGTCCTGATTGCATGGACAGACTATTTCCAAGTGGTGTTAGGACCTGAGAATTAACCTAAAAATCAGCCTTGCTTGGAATATTGCACAAGTAGCTGACAACTGAAAACAGGAGCAAAGGAGACAAACTGAGCTGTGGACTTTTGACTGTCCAGAGGGTGCAGCCATTTTGGATGTTTACCAGCAATGGCCATTTTGAATATTTAAAGTGACAACATTCTTGTTCAGATTCCAGGAATCTAAGAATAGGCTCCACTTGCCAAAGAGAGCACAGACATAGAGGAGGCTAATGACTGGAAAGGAGACAGGTGATGAGTACATAAGTGCTGCAAACTAGCCAGTAGAGGAGCACAGTATCCTCGTTACTCAGATATATCCAAAGAAAACAAAAATCTTGAGTGAATCACTCCAACTTACAATCACCAATTAAATATAAACACAAGCACATCACAATGTCATGGAGACAACAGACCATCACAGTACACACAAAGAAACAAGACAAAGTAGTAGAAACAAGGGACCAGGATATAGACCCAGAACACATCCCTGAGGAAGAAGCTACATTGGAACTCCCACATAAGGAATTCTAAAGAATTATATTTAGGGTAACTTCAACAGATTGAGAGACAGATCAAGGAAAACACTGATAAAATTGAGGAAAACACAGAGAAAACCTTAGAACAATTTCAGAAGACAACATATGAACAAAATGATAAAATAAATGAAAAATTAGAAATGATACAAAATCTATAGATAGAAATCCAGAAGATTAAAACTAAATTTTCAGAAATAGGTAACACATAGAATGGGCAAAGGAGTAGAATTGAGTCAATGGAAGACAGAATTAGTGAGATTGAAGACAAATACCTGAATACTTCTTTGGAAAGGAATCAATAAGAGAAAAGAAAAATAAAATGAAGAAAGTCTAAGGTTCATGTGGGATACCATCAAAAAGAATAACCTACATGTAATCAGAATTCCAGAACAGGAAGAGACCAATAAAACCACAGAAAAAAAATTGTCAAAGATTTCTTGGAAGAGAATTTTCCTCATATGATGAAAGGCAAGAATATATCCATTCAAGAAGATCAACAAACCCCAAACAGGATGGATGCCAAAAGAAAATCACCAAGACATATCATCATCAAACTCATCAAAACCAAAGAAAGAAAGAATCCTGAAAGCAGCACAAGAAAAACAAAAAGTCACCTACAAAGGGCAACCGATAAGACTAAGCTCTGATTTCTCAGCAGAAATCATGCAGGCAAAAAGGCAATGGGATGGTATATAAAAAACCCTGAAAGAAAAAATTTCCAACCAGGTATTACATACTCAGCAAAAATGTCCCTCCAGTATGAAGGTGAAATTAGGACATTTCCAGATAAGCAAAAATTAAAGGAATTTGTTAATACCAAACCAATCTTACAAGAGATGCTAACAAGAGGCCTTTGGGACAGAGAACCAACAACAGCCAACAACAACTGACCATGAACACACATGATGACACAACCCAGAAATCAACCCAGTTATGGAAGTATCCAAAGTAAATAAGCCTACAAGATTGTAAACAGAGAACCAGAGACATCAATTGGCAAATGAGTACAACTACAAACCACAAAGAGGGAAAAAATTGTGTAGTTACAGAACTTCTAAATGGCAGGGACGTCAAGACAATTGCAAGATAGAATGGACTGTTCTAGACTTGAGAAGAAAATTATAAATCACAAGATAACCTCAAAGAAAAATGATAAACTTTCACATCAAAATAAAAAAGAAGACAAGCACAAATATTTAACAAATATGAAAACAATAGCAACAAAGGAAGTGATGACACAATTCATAAACAAAACGAGCTCAGCACAGAATGTTAAATGGAAGAAAGAAATCAGTAACACTACAAGAAAACATATAACAAAATGACAGCAACAAGTTCATACTTGTCAATAATTATAATGAATGCCAGTGGATTAAATGCACCACTCAAGAGACAGAGAGTTACAGACTGGATAAGAAAATATAACCCATCAATATATTGTCTACAAGAGATGCATCTTAGAGATAAAGACAAAAATAGACTTAAAATCAAAGGTTGGAAAAAGATATATTGAGCAAATGGCAACCATAAAAGAGCAGGAGTGGCAATATTAACTTCTGATCAAATTGACTTTAAGTCAAAAACTACCATAAGAGACAAGGAAGGACATTATTTAATGATTAAAAGATCAACTGAACAAGAGGATATAACCATAATAAATATCTATGCACCCAATGAAAGAGCCCCAAAATACATAAATCAGACTTTAACAGAATTGAAAAGACACATAGATGACTCCACTGTCATAGTAGGAGACATTAATACACCAGTTTCAATCAAAGATAGAACCACTGGAAAGAAACTTGACAAAGATGCAGAAGAAATAAACAATGCAATTTACCAACTTGACCTTATAGACATCTACAGACCACTTCAGCCAACAACAGCACAATATACATTCTTTTCTTTTTTTTATAATGTTCCACATAGAACATTCTCCAGGATAGATCATATGTTAGGCCACATAGCACACCTTAATAAATTTAAAAACATCGAAATACTGCAAAGCATCTTCTTACATCACAATGTTATAAAATTAGAAATCAACAGAAGATCAACAGAAAAAGAACAAACACATGGAAACTGAATAAAATCCTCCTTCAAAATGACTGGGTAACAGAAGCAATGAAAAGTGAAATTAAAAAAATTCCTTGAATCAAATGAGAATGGAAAGACAACATATCAAAATCTTTGGGACACAGCAAAAGCAGTGATCAGAGGCCAATTTATAGCAATAAATGTATGCATCAAAAAAGAAGAGCCAAAAATCAACATCTTAACCCAACATCTCCAACAATTAGAAAAAGAGCAGCAAAAAAAAAAGTCTAGTCACCAGTAGAAAAGAAATAATAAAGATTTGGGCAAAAATAAATGAAATAGAAAATAGAAAGACAAGAAAAAATCAGTAATACTAGAAATTGGTTTTTTGAAAAGATCAATAAAATTGATTAACCACTGGAAAATTTAACAATGGAAAAGAGAGAAAACAAGTAACATGAATAAGAAATGAGTTGGGTGACATCACAACAGAAATTAAAAGGATAATATCAGAGTACTATGAGGAACTGTACTCCAACAAATTTGAAAATCTAGAAGAAATGGACAGATTTCTAGAAACATACTACTTACCTAAACTAACACAGACTGAGGGGAAAAATTTGAACAGACCCATAACAAAAGAAGAAATTGAACAGGTCATAAAAATTTACCAACTAAAAAAGTCCTGGGCCAGACAGTTTGACTGGAGAATTCTACCGAACGTTCAGAGAAGAACTGACACCAATCCTATTCAAACTATTCCAGAACACAGAAAAGGATGGAATCCTCCCTAACTCATTTTATGAAGCAAGCATAACCTTGATACCAAAATCAGGCAAAGACATCACTCCAAAGGAAAACTACAGACCAATCTCCCTCATGAATATACATGCACAAATCTTCAACAAAATCCTAGCCAATAGACTC
>NW_006921825.1:2809808-2810690 GCF_000298275.1 Orycteropus afer afer | reverse complement strand
AAAAAAAAAAAAAAAAAAAGCCTTGGGCTGCTGCTGGTGACTGTCTCGCCTCCTTGTGAAGTTAGAGGAGGTCAGAGGAGGATGTGCCTCTATGTCATTTTTGTAAGAGGGCACTATGCTGAGTAAAATAAGTCAATCACAAAAGGAAAAATAATAATAATAACAATAATTTAGGCTTCACGAAGTTGTAATCAAGAGGTGGCCTCTGCCAATAATCTGTATTCCAATTTCGTCAGCAGTACTCTTGATTCCACATATGTTTTTCACTTTTTGGAGCCATAATCTGATGGCTTCTGTGCCAATGCCAGATAGTCCCTGTAGGGGTCACTTCCTCAACTAACAAATTCTCAGGAACTACTCACTCACTTGGAGAACAGGCCTTACAGGGAACATCTACTATCTTCTCAAGCACAGGAGCTTGGACTGAAGGAGAGTCTAATGTTTGAATTTGTAGAGGATTCTCAAAATCATAGTGAAGCACATAAGCTACAGTTCTTGAACAAGTTGCCTAAAAATGTTGATTCAAACTGTGAATCAAGTCATTAGTTTGCATAGGTCTGTAAATAGTCAGTAAAGTCTTAACCATAGAAACATGCAGGCACCATTGAAGGACCAGTCCTCAATTTGGTCTAGCCCACAGACAAATAATAAAGTCTTGAGTGCACATGGACTGAGTCCAGGAGAAGACTTTGTCATCCAGGGCCAAATTAAAGTAGGTGGATAAAGAGGCCATAATTACTTGAGAGGCAGAATCTTGGTGTTGGACAAAACATTCCATCATTCTATCCTTTGGGAGCTCTGGTAGCATAGTGGCTAAGATACTTGCCTGCTAACCAGACGGCTGGCGGTTCAAACCCACCAGCCACTCCTCGGAAGGAAGGT
>NW_006921825.1:2801274-2809408 GCF_000298275.1 Orycteropus afer afer | reverse complement strand
GTAGATTGCCCCATCTTCCTTCCGAGGAGTGGCTGGTGGGTTTGAACCGCCAACCTTCTGGTTAGCAGTCAAGTGCCTTAGGCACTACGCCCATAACATCCCCAAATCATGAACAACTAACTCCTAAACTATATCTCAAGCCTATATAAATGGTACTGAGTCCAGAATCCAGTTTGCAAGCCCAGGTGAGTGCAATTAATTCAGCTTGCTGTGCTAAAGCAACTTCAGGAAAGGCTTTGCTTTCCAAGACTTCAGTGGATCCCAGCATGGTATCCTTCCTGTAATGAGAATGGAAGGGGTCTGGTTTAAGATAATATCCATCAACTAAAGGGACTAAAGATGGATTAGAGAGAAGAGTTTCTTGCAAGTCCTCCTAGGAGTTAGCAGCTGGTCTGTTAGAGCAAGACAATTGTGAGAAATAATGTCATCTGCCACATCCGGCAAAACCTCACAGGTCATGAAATGAAGCAACATTAAAGGATTAATAGTTTTCTTTTTTATTATTTAAAAGGAACGGGGGTCAGGTGGATGCCCTGCATGTTCTGCAAGAGCGACCCCTGATACAAGAGAGGCCTTGTCATCTCTTCACTGTAATTAGAACATGTGCCTTGCAATCATGTTCTTTTGGGGGTCTTTTTCTTGGTCCCCAACATATCCTCCCTTTTATTTTTTAAATGTAGTAGCTGTACTTCTCTCCCTTAACTTCTGAGGGTTCAATTTCTAACTTCTGTTTAACTATTTCTTCTTGTAATTTTAACTCTTTAATTTTCAATCTGTATCTACATTTTTCTCCTTCCCTAGTTTAGGATCTATGCCCACACTTATTCCCTTATCTAATTCTAAACACAGTTTTAAGATACTCCAAATAGAAAATATATGCTTGGGAAAATCCTCCGGCCTATGTTCTCTTAAATGCTCATATATTTGTTGACCGATGGTTTCCCAAACTGTTAAATCAATGGTTCCTTCCAGAGGAAACCAAGGGCAACAGTGATCTACACGTTGCAAAAATTTCTCTCTTTTTTTAGACACTGAAAAACCTTTAGCTTGAACTAATGTTTTAAGAACAGAAATATAACAATCTCTTTCATGAGAGCTGAATTCCCCATGTCAGCCTGGCTTAAAGAAGATGTATTTAATTCACCCACACTCACCCATTTTCTGTTACAGAGCTCCACTTTTCTTCAAGTGGGGTGTCCTCTTGAGCGATGCTGCCATTCCACTCCATGTCCCTGTTCGGGTGCCAGTTGCTGCATCCAGCAAAACCGTACAGGTCACGAAGTGAAGCGACATTAAAGGATTGATAGTTTTCTTTTATATTATTTAAAAGGAACGGGGGCCAGGTGGACACCCTGCATGTTCTGCGAGAGTGACCCCTGATGCCTTTGTTCTACTTTATATGTTTCTACATGATTATGTCATTAGTTTTGGAAGTCATACAATCAGCTTATTCTCTACAGAGCTGAAGTTTTACTCTTCTACATGCTCAAGGACAACAGGTGGTCATTTAAAAATCACAGAAATCTCCTCAGGAATAAAGAGTATAAAACGATATATGTTTACTAGGACACAGTGACACAAAGTATGAAACATCCCAATAAGATTTAAAAAAATGGAGAATAACATCTACTTTTAATACTTTGATGTTTTGCCAATTAAGTATTTAACAGTGAGAGAGACCTTGCCATCTCTTAAAGCAACATTCAACCACAGAGAGGCCTTGCCATCTCTAAAAGCAAACACTCAATCACAAGAGAGGCCTTGTCATCTCTTCATTGTAATAGAACATGTGCCTTGCAGTCATGTTCTTTTGGGGGTCTTTTTCTTGGTCCCCAACAGTCATCATCTTCTGGAACAGGCAATAAAGTTACAGGGTTCAAGGAGTTAGCTTTTCATAACGAGACATTTGGGGTAGCCAAAAGAACTTCATAAGAGGTTACTCTGCTGGCTGAGAGATGCTGAGTTAAAGCAGAATTTAAAATAGCTGATATTGCATGAGAGGCAAAAATATCCTAAAAATTCCCAAGCACTATGTCTGCTGTAGCTTCCACTAATCTAGTGGCTGCCATGACTGCTGTAAGGCAAAGAGGATATCAAATGAGTGACCAGATCTAACTGGAGGATGTAGTAAACAACAGGTCATTGCTGACCTCTGGTTTTGAGTAAGAACCCCTAAGGCATTTCTAGCTGTCTCCTGTACATATGAAGAAAAGTCTTAATTATACTTAGGAAAATCCAAAATCAGGTTAGTGAGTTAGTGAGGAGGGACTCCTTTAACTTAAAGACAGCCTGTATGCTTTCTTGTCATAATGGAAAAAGGATCTGGTGCAGGCCCCTTTAAAAATTGGTATGGGGGTAGGCCACTAATGAAAAATTAGGAACCCATGCACAGTAGTAACTACAGAGATACAGAAATCCTCTTAATTGCTCTTTTGTTCTGGAGATAGGGAAGGCTATAATGGCAACATTTCTCTTGGGGTCAATGGAGATACTCTTAGCTGATATTATATGTCCTAAATATTTTAACAGATGTTAATGCCAACTGTAATTTTTCCCTAAATACTTTGTGCCCATGAGTGGCCAAAGGCTGTAACAATGATACACTGTCTTCTATGCAGGCTTGTAATGAATTTGAACAGAACAAAAGATCATCTACATACTATAATAAGGTAGATCCATTTGCAAACTATTGTCATTATGTGCCATTGAGTTGGCTCTGACTCATAATGACCCTATGTACAACAGAACAAAACACTGCCCTGTCCTATGCCATCCTCACAATTATTGCAATGTTTGAGCCCATTGTTCCAGCTCCTGTGTCAATCCATTTCATTAAAGGTCTTCCCCTTGATGACCCTCTACTTTACCAAGCTGCAAATCAACATGCAAAATCTGAGGAAAATAAGTGGGAGATTTAATAAACTGTGTGGCATGATGATTCAAGTATATTGTTGATTATCCCAGGTGAATGAGAACTGGTAGTGACTGTCCAGATGGACAAGAATACTAAAAAATGATATTGCCTGACTCAGTTACTGTAAGATGATTTGCTTCTGGGGATATATTAGAGAAAAGCAGATGGGGATTAGGCAGTACAGGGAATCGCAGGATGACAGTAAGGTTAACTGACTTCACATCTTGTACAAATTGCCAACCATGGCCACTGGGTTTCTGGAAATACAGGAGTGTTGCATGAACTACTGCAAGAAATAATGAGCCCTTTGGCTGGGAAATCCTGAATTATAAACGTTAATCCATCTCTAGCCTCTCATTTTAAAGGGTGTTGAGGGACTTTGGGTAAAGATTTAGATGTATCAATCTAAATAGGTTTTGCTGGCAGAACCTGGCCAGAATAAATGGATAAACTAGCCCATAAACTTCCCAGCACAGTAGAAAAACAGTCTTAACAGTCTTTAGTTTCTTGGGACTTAGAAACCTGTAAAGGTGGCATAACATTTCCTCAAAGTCTGACTGTTTAGAAGGATCAAGCAGATCTATGATAATTTCTTCCTGATCAGTAAATTTGATGTCAATTCCATTTTGACAAAAAGTCTCTTCAAAATAAATTAACAGGAGTTTATGCACTCAATAAAAAGTAATGTATATCCTCAACAGGTCCTAAAGAAACACCTGTAAATGAGTCAAAGTTTGTTCATGATTTGAAGCCTCTTACAACCTTAGAGGTTTTAGTACTCCAGGATTGAGGCTTTTGAAAACTTGTGGGGTTGATTATGGAAAGCATGAATCCTGTATCAATTAGAAATTTGCATGGGTTCCCCACTAATTTGAAAGGTTTTTTTTTTTTTTTTTTTTCTCTCTTGTATATTTACAGCTACTACTGGAAAATGTGTCACCAGAGTTCCTTCCTTTGGGCTTGGGTAGCACTGATAGCAAAACATCAGATTTATTTTTTATTCTAAGACAGTCCTTCTTAAAATTCCCAGGCATCTTACAATAATAGCAAATCTCAAGGACTACAGATCAGGGAACTATAGACTTGCTCCCAAATTGGGGTTTAGATTTCTTTATGTATCCAGGAGATTGCAACTGATGTAAAGACATGTCTGTTTTGTTGATCCTTAAAGAAAAGGCTTTCTTTATCCTTTGTTCTAAAGTTCAGGCTAGCTTATAGGCTACGATGGTCTGTTGTGAAGTTTCAACATTCTCCCAATTTATCCAACATCATTTAGCTAAGTCAGCTAATTCAGGGGGTAGTCTTCCTATAAAAAATAATTAAATGCTATCTTGGCACCATCACCCAGGGTAAACTTTGAATGCTTCATGAAAAGTTTAGTGAAATGATCTCTATAATTATAAACATTCTCATCTTTTTTCTTGTTTGCAAGCCTGAACTTTAGCCAATTTTATGGGGAAAATCTTTGGAAAACATTTTATTACATTTCCTATAATTTCTTTAGCCTGAGTTATTAACTCTGTACCTGAAACATTTGGTTGGATGGACAATGATCTCTCAGGTTCTTTCCATGTCATTTCTTCTATCCACTTTTGAGCATCTCCAGGTCCTAGAAACATATGTAGCAATTTATATACATGTTTTGGTTACCTAGTGATGCTCTAACAGAAAATACCACAAATGGGTGTCTTTAACAAACAGGAGTTTATTCTCTTACAGTTTTGGAGACTAGAAGTCTGATTTCAAAATGTCAAGCTCTAGTGGCTGGGTGAAAGCTCCTTGACCTTGGGCTTCAGCTCTGCCTCTTCTTCTTGGTCCACTGGAGCTAGAGGTGTCTCTTAATTCAGTCAGCCAATGGCTGCTGAGGCTAGCAAGTCCAAGGTCAACAAATAAAATGGCACAGTCCCAATATTACCAAACAACATGGCAGACTACTAGTTCAAGTTCAGAGATGGTACCAAAGTAGGCAGACAACATGGCAGGCTGCTGAATAACAACTCAGTTACATGCAGGATTCAAGCAAGCCAAGAGTTACAGACCATTCCTAAAGCTTCTCTTTATATACTGGGAGAAGACCACATCCCTAAGGCAGTTACTCAGCTGCTCACTGTAGATTCCACCATGGAGTTGATTACCGGTCTCATCATGGGGAATAATTACATCCAGCTGCTCAGCCACTCAAAACCAGGCCCAGTACAGTTGACATATAACCTTAAATACCACAATACATTAGCCAGCCAGGGTCGTAAGTTTTTGCCAGAATTGTATATTCTTGATTAAATGTCTGAGGACCTTCATGAATGTTGGAGAATTTTTTTAACAATGTGTATAAAGTTCTACTTTACACCATTGGCAAAGGTAACCTCAGGCTGTCCTCCTCCAGTTTTGGACTATTTCACTTGAAAAGACATCTCAACTATGGGGTTAGCTCCAACTGGAGGTTTTGCCCTTTCTGTTTAACCTTTTCCTCTTTCTCTGTAGAGTGATATGGAAGTTCTAGGAAAGCATTAGCAGAGGAGGGTGGCAGAAAGGGCTATAGATGAATAGCTACTGGAAGGTCAGGTGAGACAGGGTTAGTAGGAGGAGGAAGAGTTTCAATCAACAAGGGAACAGACAGAAAATGTTTATTATATTCCTTAATCAGTTCTGCTTTTCTTCATACAACATCTTGCACTGAGGCAATTTTACTATTATTTTGTCTCTTGGAAGCTTCCAAAAAAAAATTAGACCACCCACTGGTTCTGTTTAGTCCAGGAGCCTTTATCCTCTCATTTGTTGCTCACAAAATTAATTTAGTGAGTTCAGAACTGCCATAATATAGCCATTGATCTGTACTATTTTCTTTGCTAATGCATGTGACCTATCAAGGTACCGAACCAAACTGGTGCCATAATTCATGACTATATACAAGGCAGGGGTCCCAGAGGAGAATTGCTAGGGTCATTAGATGTGGTATTTTCCATCTTACCAAGAACCATCATGTGCCAACAAGGTGTGCTAAGCCACCAACCAAGGCTCATGTCCCTTAAAGAAACAAAAAGGAAAAGATTTGTGTGGAGAGTTATACTCTTTCTTCACTAAGTGGCAGACTCATCATGCTCTAAATTTCTACACACACTGCCTCCCCCCAAAAAAGGGCATAAACCATGAACAGAAACCAAAAACAAAAGACCAAAAGCTAAAAAGACACACTGAAAGCCTTAGCATTTCTAGTGTTTGACAAAAACATATCAGGAGCTTAGCTTTGTTCTCTTGTTTTGCAGACCCAAAAATACCTCAGTAAACAGCTGCTCAAACTGCATATTCAAAAACAGAAAATAAAAGATGACCATGAACACACTTAACAAGAAGCAGCCAGTGAATGACATGTCACACTAAAATCACAGTTGAAAGCACAAACCTCTGACAAGCTTCCACAGATGAGAAGGTAAAGGTGGAAACATACACTTCCAAAGAGCTTATTTAACCATGCTGTTGCTGTTAGGTGCCATTGAGTCAGCTTCAATGTACAACAGAAGGAAACACAATGTCCAGTCCTGTGCCAGGCTCACAATCCTTGCTATACCTGAGCCCCTCAATGCAGCCACCATGTCAACCCATCTCGTTGAAAGCCTTCCCCGTTTTTCACCCATCCTTAACTTTACCAAGCATGATATCCTTCTCCAGGGGATAGTTCTTAGCTTAGCACGCCTTGTTGGTTCCTTCTGACAACATGACCAAAGTAAATGGGACAAAGTCTGGCCATTCTCACTTCCAAGGAAGGCTGCACTTCTTCCAGGACAGATTTTTTTAGTTCTTCGGGCAATCCATGGTACTTTCAGTATTCTTCACCAACAGCATAACTCAAAAGCATCAACTCTTCCTTGGTCTTCCTTATTCATTGTCCAGCTCTCACATGTGTATGAGGCAATTAAAAATACCATGGCTTGGGTTAGGTGCACCTTAGTCTTCAAAGAGACATCTTTCCTCTTCAGTGATTTAAAGAGGTCTTTGGTAGCAGATTTGCCCAGTGCAATACATCGTTTGATGTCTTGACTGCTGCTTCCATTGGTGGTGATTGTAGAACCAAGTAATATGAAATCCCTGACAACTTCCATCTTTTCTCCATTTACACGTTGCTGCTTATTGGCCCAGTGGTGAGAATTTTTGTTTTATGTTGAGGTGTAATCCATACTGCAGGCTGCAGTCTTTAATCTTCATCAGTAAGTGCTTCCAAGACCTCTTGACTTTCAGCAAGAAGAGTTCTGTTATCTGCATATTGCAGATTTTTAATGACTCTTCCTCTAATCCTGATGCCATGTTCTTCTTCATAGAGTCCAGCTTCTCAGATTATTTGGTCAGCATACAGATTGAGTAAGTATGATGAAATGATACAACCCGGATGCACTCCCTTCCTGATTTAAAACCATGCAGTATCACCTTGTTCTGTTTGAATGACAGCCTCCTGGTCTATATTTAGGTTCCTCATGAGCATAATTAATTATTCTGGAATTCCCATTCTTCTCAATGTTATCCCTAACTTGTTATGATCCAGACAACCCAATGTTTTGTATAGTCAATAAAACACAAGTAAACATCTTTCTGGTATTCTTTGCTTTCAGCCATGATCCATCTGACATAAGCTATGATATCCTTCATTGCATGTCCTCTTCTGAATCCAGCTTGCATTTCTAGAAGTTCTCTGTCAATATACTGCAATAACCATTTTTAAATTATCTTCAGCAAGATTTTACTTGTGTGTGATAGTAATGATATTTTTTTTGATAATTTCCATTTTGTTGGATCACCTTTCTTAGGAATGGGTATAAATATGGGTCTCTTCCAGTCAGTTGGCCAGGTAGCTGTCTTCCAACTTTCTTGGAATAGACTAGTGAGTGCCTTCAGCGTGACACCCATTTGTTGAAACATCTCAATGAGGATTCTGTCCATTCCTGGAGCTTTGTTCTTCACCAACTCCTTCAGTGCAGTTTCTACTTTTTCCATCAATACCATTGATTCTTGATCATATTCCACCTCCTGAAATGGATGAACATCAACCAATTCTTTTAGCTACAGTGACTTCTTTTGATGTTTCGTGCCTCATTCAATATTTTGTCCATGTTGTTGTTGTTAAGTGCTGTCGAGTCATTTCCGAATCATAGCGACCCCATGCACAGCAGAACTAAACACTGCCTGATCCTGCACCAGCCCTATAATCCCTGCTATACTTGAGCCCATCAT
>NW_006921825.1:2796317-2797084 GCF_000298275.1 Orycteropus afer afer | reverse complement strand
AAAAAAATCTCATTTTACATAAGTAAAAAGTACACACTAAAGGATTTATCAGGCTGGAGCAGATCATATAGCAGATAACAGAACAGCCAATATGGGTGATTCTGAAATATGGCTCTGTTAAATACCAGATCAAAGAACTCAAGACTTTGTGCAAAGATGTATGCTTTTCTACAGTATAAGGAAGTCTACTGGTATTAGAGGAGTCTAGTTAGGCAAGTGAGCCTCTTCAACCATTTGGGGTAATTGTCAAAACATAGTGCACTTGACTAACCCTGTGTAATGAGCACTTACAATTGGTTAGGATTAGGAAATGTCATGACCTCTTGTCCAGACGTCTTTACCTCAATGATTAATATGGTGTATTACAAAAATATAAAGGTACAAATGCTGGTGTGAAGTAGTCTCTTTTCTCCCACATTGCTAGCACATTTAGGTAATTTTACAAAATTTAATAACCAAGGTAGGAAATATACTTGTAGTTAAAAACAACTCCATTCAATTTGGTGCTCCTTATAAATTCTGCAAGTAGTGATTTACATTTCACAAAGTACTTTTGTTATATTATCTCATTTAACGTTCATTGCATCCTGTGAACATTAAATGCATACTAATGGAAGACTGGGCAATGTACTTCCATAGAGACTATTGTTGTTGTTGTTAAGTGCCATCAAGTCGTTTCTGACTCATAGCGACCCCATGCACAGCAGAATGAAACACTGCCCAATCCTGTGCCAGCCCCACAATCCCTGCTACACTTGAGCCCATCA
>NW_006921825.1:2773202-2793612 GCF_000298275.1 Orycteropus afer afer | reverse complement strand
AACCCAAATTGTGGGAGATGAGCTCGCTGCATCACATCTGTGGGCCCTGAGAGTTTTGCTTGCCACTTGCTCAGATCAGGAATATTAACAAAAAAAAAAAAAAAACCCAAAAAACTGAAAATGCTCCCATGCTTAAAAGAACCAATACTTAAATGGAAAAAGGAAAAATACAGAGAAATAGTAATAGCCTTCACAAATTGTTTTCTACATTTACAATTTCTTAACATAATTAAAACTGACAGTGGTGAAAATGACAACCAAATAAAAGACAGGTTATTACCTCTCCTGGTTTATTATGTCATTTACTAAACAGTTATTAAGCCTATTGCATGCACAATATTTTACTGGTATCACCTAAGCCATTTATTTTTTTGACAGTGGAAAAAAAAAAATCCATCAAGCTTCTGAGCAAGAGTTGTGCAGTATGACCCAACACCCTAAGAGTGGATGTTGAACAAAATAGAAACTCATTTTACTTTTCTCCTATTTTAAGTGTGCAAATTTCCTTTGGATTCTGATTCATGAAGGCCACGAAGAAGAAAAACAAGTCAAAAGTCTATGAAGCATAAACTTCTCCCAGTGATGCCAAACAAAGTCTCAAAATAAATAAAAAGGTAATCCTTCTGGGGTATGAAACAGGAGAGGCAAAATATGCTGGGTAACTGTTTTTAAAGACAATGTACTAAGTTTTCTGAACATGACTGAATAAACCAGTTAGGGCTTAGTTTTTTTCTAGATATGTTCATTTCTGAAAACTTGATGTCCCTACACTTCAGACAGCTTTCCAAAACATTAAGAACTCAGCACAGAAACTTGCCAGAGTCCTTAATAAAGAAGTTGATTTTAATCACTTCAGCTTTAAAGACTTTTCTTCAGCTTCACCTGACTTAGAAGCTCTGGTGGCATAGTGCCTAAGGCATTTGACTACTAACCAGAAGGCTTGCGGTTCAAACCCACCAGCCACTTCTCGGAAGGAAGGTTGGGCAATCTACTTCTGTAAGATACTGACTCGGAAACCCAAGGAGGGGTCACTATTGAGGCGGATCCAACTCCAAGGCAGTTCATTTGCATTTTCATCTGACTCATCAATAATGCTGCTAGGTGCCATCAATGAGTTCTGACCATAGCATCTCTATGAGTCTATGTACAACAGAATGAAACAATGCCCGGTCCTGCACCATCCTCACAATTGTCGCTGTGTTTGAGTTCATTGTTGCAGCCACTGTGTCAATCCATGTAGCTGAGAATTACCTTAAAATGTCAATGGAACTTCTTTACATTCTTGGGGCCTCAGGAAACTGCACAACACCATTTATTAACTCCAAATAATTTTCACATGAATGGCTAAAGTGCAGAAATGTATAATTTATTAGGATTTTAATAAATCAAAGGGAGAAGAGTGCTTTAAAGTTATTGGTAGAAAATCTGCAAAAAGTAAAAAATCATAATTTTAAGAAATTAAGTTCTATGTATAAAATTCTTCCCCTTTTATTATATCAAAGCAAAACATTGGTAATTCTTTACTAACAGCATTATGCTTTTTAATCACAGTAAAGTACTTTTGAAAACACACATAATCCACTTTTAATTTTTAAGAGATAAACACCTTTCTAAAACCATATACTGCATTACCAGAAGAATGTTACCATCACTCTTTTTTTTCAGCAATTCCCCTAATACACTTAAAATAGTGGACATATTTCCAATGTCTCCAAGTTTTGTCAAGAACAAAAAATTTGTCCTGATGAGCCTATTAGAAAATGCTTAATTTTTTTATGGACTACCAAAGAATGCAATGTCCATTCCCTTCCCTACCAAGTGTGCTTACATTTTTTTCAGACAATTATCCCCATCACCATTACTAGTCAAATATTTTCTAGCTGCCAATAGCTAAAATTAGAAACCCACAAGAATTTGGAATGACATTACTAAAGAAAGAAATCTGAACATGTAAAAATCAAGGAACTCTATATACTGAACAAGGACATGAACACCAGTTTTATTCAGAGAAGATACTCTGCTAAAAAATCCATGGCATAACTATAAATGAACACTGCTATTCTCAGCACTTTCTGCCTAGAAAATTCAGTATATGAAAACATCATTAAATCAAAGCATGTAAACTTACTTATGTATGATTTTTTAATGCTAAGGTTAAAAGGCGCCAGAAATATTGAAAAACACAAAGCAGCAAGGTAGAAATACTGTAAGATTATTATAATTTAGTTTGCCACAGGGAAAATATTTAAGATAAAATTGAAAATAAAATAAACATAGGTTATGATATAGCCAAATTATTGTAAAATGTATAAAATTGGTTGGCTGTACATTGTGGAGGTCACAGAAAATTACTTTAAAATGCTTCCCCACAAATTAGCATAAATACTGTTCTCTATAGTTTCCAATATGCTATCTATACCCAATGTGTGCGGCCTCCCAAGGGAGCCTGGTTCCAATCCCAGGCAGATGAGATAGATGGAGCCAGAATGGCAGTGTTTGACAGACACTAATAAAGAAGATCAGTGACATTCTACCAACTTGCAATATTCGATTTTATTAGAAGCAGTAAAGCACAGAGGTTAAGAGCATGAGTTCTGGAATCAGACCTGCATTCAAATCCTGGTTCCACCACTCCAGGTTGTGTAACCCAGAAGTTACTTAACCTTTCTAAAGCTCAATTTTCAAAGTTTTAACAAGAGAGGCAAGAGCACCTTCTTCCAAAGGCTGTTGCAAACGTATAATGAAAGCAAGCTATATTTCCATGAATGCTGACTTTATTATTTTGCAGACTTAACAGTTGCCTTCTGTGGATTTCTAAAGCTATCACAGCATTTTCATTGACATGTTCCCAATCTTAACTTTGACACTTCAGAAATTGGAAAAACTCAGGCCATGTGAATGAAGGATCGGTAGTTACATTTTGTATAGCTCACTTGTATCTCTTATTTCTTAAAATTTTACAGGAGTATGTGTTTGAAAAGGGTGAAATTCAATGGCAAAAAGTTAGAATACATAGTTTTCTGAGATAATCAAAATTGGTTTGTTTTAAATGAATGACGGTGAAGGTGAACACTAAAACTAAGAGAGAAATTAAATAACTGTAGTTGTATGGACATTACCGGCAGGTCTTAAAAAAAAATTCTGCAGTGACTTGAATTTCAAAAAAGGTAGTACCAATATATACCAATATTTCATCCCTACCCTAGGAAAAATGTCAAAAATATAAAACCACAGGCAAATTTTAAGTCACTCACAAGCTATTTACATTAAAAATTATAAACTATCCTTCAAGAGTATCAAGTAATCTGTTAAGAAGCTGAATAAATTATTTTCAGTTTCAGACTAAAATTTTAAATGAAAGGTCAACTTCAGACTCCAGACTACGTATCCAAGCAAAATACAGACGATAGTTATAGTATGGTTATTGCTACAGCAATAAATAAACAAATAAATAAATAAATAAAAGATACAATTTACCTACAACTCAATATGCTAGTGCTTACCAAACTGCAATTGTGAAAATCAGTTAGAGGGTCTTGACTAAAAATTATTGAATAGAACAAAATAAAAGAGAAAATAGCAACTGTATCTTAGCATTTATACAATTTTTTTGGCATAGTGAGAATATATTTCTCATTATGAGTTGCTGTAACACATATTCAGTCACTACTCCAAAGCAGATTAACTTTTGATTCTGGGGCCCCCTACAGGCTGTAAATGTTGAGAACTTAAATCCTACAGTAAATAAGTAACCCACTGGAGGAAGGTTCAGGAACCTCAATAGTTTATGCACGACCACATTTACATATAATTCAAACTGAATACATGAGCAACCTCAATCTTGAAGGTAAAGCATCCCCAAGAAACCAAATTAATCTGGCAAGGACTGTATTAGCCTTTTACTGTCTAACTTAAAATTGGAAGAAATTCACCAATTATCTCACAGTTAATAGATGTCTGAGGGCAAATGTAAAAGATGAAATCACTAGGACTTTAGAAAACTATTAAGACATTCGTCTTTATAAGGTTTTACTAAGGAGTGTTAACAGCTCAATTTAATCAACAGAAGTATGATTAAGCAACTGAAAGGCTGTTTCCACTCCTAATCCCCCCATCCAAAGGACAACTAAACAAATCATTTTGAACAATTAAGTCCTAAATAAACCACTGTATTGCAATTTCAAGTACTATTTAAGGTACTAATGAATTAAATGAAAACAACAGAACCCTATGGTTAGGAAACTGACAGTATATAGAAAATGCAGGCTTACTTTCCTCTAAAAAAACAAGCCAGTAGGCTATTAAAGCCTTCATCCCTGACTTTTCAAAAAGAGAGAAATAATACAAACAAAAAGTAGCAGCAACAATCACCATGCTTTAGTGACCACATTAAAAAAAAAGTTTGAAAAAGTCTAAGAGTATAATCAAACTACAAATATCTTGCAAACAATCATCAAAACACTATTCTGACTTTAATTTCACCTGTATGCAATCACCTATCTCAGAATGCTGAAATGGTTTAGTGGTTTAGTTATGTCTACAGATGATGGCAGAACCAGGTAAGAGACCAAATGGTAGACGATCCTGTTGAAGACATCACCTGGCAACAAAATCAAGTTAACATAAATAAAGGTGATTCATAACACATGCATTAGCAGCATATAGTGTTGTTTGTTTTTTTGAATCAGTGTTGGTTGGCTCAAGGATGTATTTTTGACTAAAAATGATATAAAATGGACAGGTCTGCCCTGTAAGACATTGGCCCACTTGGTTAAAAGCAACTCTTTCCCTGAGACTATAGCCCCTAGTTACCTTTTAGGCCTGGAACTGCACTCACTCCTGTGGCTTCCAGCCAAACAATAGATATAAAGGATGAACATTTACAGCAGTTAGATAACACTCCTTAGATCACTCATGGGAGAACACAAGGGCAGTATTTGCACAGTGAGATAGCTCAGGCAGCAGGAATGCATAGGAAAGGACACAGGGAAGAGGTAACAACAGGGGGAAGTAGCAAGAGGGCTGTTAACATTGTAGAGACTGCAGTCAATGTCATGAAACAAAATCTGTATGAACTGTTACAAGGAAAATGAAGTTGCTCTTAGAAGGTCACTCAAATCACAATAAAAATAAAAAATGAAAAAAGTAACACTTTCATCTAAAACCATTTACTGTAACATAATTAGATCCAGACAAGACTATGATTGGGCTCATAACTAGATTTATCCTTAGCTTTAGAGTAATTTACATCACTAAAAGTATCACATAAAACCAATACTTTTTGCCGAGTTCATTTTAGTAAAATATGTTACTCTTAACTCTGCTCTTAAACATCATAAAGAATGATGCCTGTCTACCCCCCAAAAAAGTCCCAGAACGGCTTCTTATATGATCAACTAAGATCTAAACAAATGATAAAGGAAGCTCTGGTGGCATAGTACCTAAGGCATTTGACTGCTAACCAGAAACCTGGCGGTTCAAACCCATCAGACATTCCTCGGAAGGAAGGTTGCGCAATCTACTTCCGTAGCGATATAGCTTCAGAAACCCAAGAAGGGGTCGCTATGAGTTGGATCCTACTCAACAGCAGTGCGTTTGTTTTTTTTTTGTAAACAAATGATAATACACAACTTATTTGCTTGTTTGCCTTTACCTGGTTCATAAAATACAAATGAAGTTTATTTGAAAAGAGTAAAAATGGTATCTCCTCTCATTTTCACTGTTTAAGTTGAGATTTAAAGAACAGCTCTTCTTTGATAATGCATAATCACTTGAAGGGGAATTTTGTAAGAAATATACTTCTAAAAATGAGAAAATATGAGTCCAAGTGATATACTTCCCTTCCCTTTCCCATCATCACCTAGTCCTTAGTTATGTAAGATCACTCCCTTCTGTTATTCCTAAATATCACATTTAGAACTGAAGTATCTTTAGGTGATTTCAAGGTGTTCTTTCTCTTCCGCTCCCCCCCCCCCCCCGTTGGGCTTAAGGAAAACATTCTTCCCTACTGTTGGCAGGCATAATGAAAATCCTCAAGGTAAAATTAAAATAATTGTTTTCATAAACTTGTATGTTATACCTGGGGTCGCAAGACCCATCCATAAACAAAAGAATGTGGCTATCAAAGGTTACTTAAAATTAACACTTTAGTATCCTTCTGAGTCTCAAGACTACCCTGTTAAGGGAATTATTCTAATGAATATTTAATGGCCTATGGCTTCAGAACCCAACTTCATATTGAGTGACATTCTCTCATGTGCATGAACCCAACATAAGACACACTCACATAAGATACATATCCACTACTCACTCACTGTCACAAGCAAGCATACACACATACATTTTCTTTCTTTCCAGAACAAGCCAGAATTACAGCTCTTTTGGTGATTGTTATAATTTTTTGGAATGGTTCATAAATCTTCCAAATTATTTTAAATTCATAATACTTTTATCTTTTTTTCTTTTTTTTTTCCCAATTGTGAACCATTCCATATTGCATCTTTATTGCAAAAGTCAACATGCTTCTTAGAAATTCAGATTGTAATTGATAAAACAAACATTACATATATGAATTTAAATGTATAAACAGTTAGAAATTCAACAATATCTCCTATTATACTATTACACAAGTTCACAATTTTGTAAAAACTATAATACAGGCATTCTATACATCAAGAGGAACCACTATTCCTTTTCACATGATTTTTTCCTCCATTTTGAAATAATGATCTATCACCATGGACCTTTTTCACCCTAATAAGCCCATGTTTTCCAATTTATCATCTTAGCTGGTAACAGTGTTTTCCCAGTGTTACAACATGAAGAAATTGAGGGAAACTCTGCCCACCCCTTGAATTACTTTTTTAAATTTGGGCAATAATTCACTGACTAATTCAGGCTGTGAATTCTAGAATTCTAGCTGGATTGGTGGTTTTTTGCTACTGTTACTCAATTACTTATAAAGATGTCACATAAATTAAGAACAGCAGAATTTGCCTCAGATGCTTTGTTATTTCTGTAAATACAGATGCCAAGAAAACAATTCATGGTAGTTACTTGTCTTTAAGAGAAACTCTAGCACTTAGGGATATGAGGGGGTGGGTTAAAAATCCAAAAGGGAAATAAAAACCATGTATATGCAAGTATTTTATGCTAATCTTCACTTATATTTCCTAATATTATAATTAATCCATGTTTTTAATTCACTTTTGAGGGTAAAATATGCTTTAAGATTCTTAGGGCATTTCTTAACTATTTAAGGTGTACTGAAAACAAAGGGCTTCAAACCTTACAGAAATAAAATGTCTTAACTGTTCTTCACTTTGACATCCTTCTCTCATTGTTTCTCCCCTCCTGACCAGCAAGTAACTGAAAAAAATCAAACAAATCCTCAACTCTCACTGTACTGAGAATATAATTGTCAATTTTGAGGCTAAAAAAAATCATATGAAAAGGAATCTCATTCTGATGAACTGTCAGTCTACTGAAAATTTTCTTACAGTTCCATTAATTTACTGTAATTTTCAGTTTCCAAATACAAAAATACAACAATTCTTATTGAAATCTATACGCTGGTAGTTTTAGTACACAAAAAAAAAAAGAAAAGAAAAAAAAAAGAAAACCCAAACAAATTATTTACAAAATTATACAGTTTAAGAAAAAACTTTGTACAAAAAATATATAAATCCTTTGTTCCCTCTATCCTGTTCAAACTGTCAGGACTCAAAATATTCACCACAATGAATCTTTCAAAATATATACTGACTGAGCCACAGACATCAAGAAAATTTCATTAGAGATGGAGGAGGAGGAAGGAGCAAGAGTGCTTATTCTAGGCACCCCATTCTAATGTTTTCCTTCTTTTATAAGCTTATTTTAGCTTCAATGTTATCAGAAATATAGTAATAACCTAGAAAGTCCTTATTATTATGAGGGAAAAATTACACAAACTTAAAAATGGTTTGACACATCATTGCAGAAAAATATGAAGAGAAAAGCTGATCAGAACGTGGGATTTAACTTCTTGTAGCTAAGTAAATCTAGAGTCCTGATGGTTTTAAGTTTCTGAGTGAATAGTTTCTATTTTGAGAAACAGTCTTTACATCAGGAAACAAAATCCTTGATATAGTTATCACCAAGAACCTTTTGAAGCCAACAGGAAGTCTCAAATTTTCACACCACACTTACATAAAAACACAGATGTGTATATCCTTGAAAAAGTGACATCCTATGTACATTAACATTTTATTTCCCCAGGGGTCAGTACAGTGTAGTGTTGCTCCTCTGCTTTCCCATCTAACATTCAGAACACAAGGACATAAATTTACATACATATTTTACTTAACAGATACTCTACTCTATACAGTGTACAGTAAAAATGCACACAGTGAAGGAAACTGTCTACTGAAGGATGTATATGTTTATGGATAGCAACAAGCTACAAAATTACGAAAATATACGGTCATCTGATCAATGTCAAGTTATGACTCCCATTTATTTCTAGCATATCCATCCCCCTATCCCACCCACAGCACACTCCCGGCCACCTCACCATTCTGGTTAAAATTTAGGAAAATAATTTCAGATACTTTTTAGACCATTTTGTGTAACTATAACTAAACTGAAGTTTTAAAAGAACAAAAAAATGGTAGAGACTCCCTCCTTTTCTTCCCCCCCCAAAAAATCTTTCATTATTCTCAAAATAGCATTTATTTATCAATGTACTGATTTAAACCTTGTATTGGTAACTTTAGGTGGCCCAAATGAGTCACTTCTCTCTATATTGAGTAAGTAGGTCTATTAATAAAAAGGTAGGGGAAAGAAAAGGAGGCCAAGAAAGTGACAACTGGTGAAAGCCTCTTATATTCTGAGAATGCTTTTTTTTTTTAAAAAAAAAGACACCACCTGAACTAATGCTCAACAATCATCAAAGCAAACTAATGATTCACCAGCAGAAGTCTGGGAGAGTTAATATGATGAGAGAAAGGAAACAACACGGAGCTAACTACCTTTGCCTTAAAGCAGGTGAGAACTTAAAAAGAGTTTGTTGTGATTTACACTGAAATACTACTGCTACACATAAAAACACTGAAAAAAATGTAGACTAAATACAAATTGGGCTCCTCCACAATAAGAAAATTAAATTATACTTTTCTTCCAAGATAATTCTTGAAAGCAAAAGGGTATTTTAATTAAAAATATCTCCTACTGTCTGACAACACATCCATAATAGCTGAGAGTTAAGAGATTCAGGCGATTTTGAGATTTAATGAAATTTTATCAGCAGATTTTAACCCAAAATAAAATTTCTGAACACCCTGTCATTTACACATCATAATCCAACACCAATAGGAACAAAAACAGATGGTGCGGAAAATAAGGCTCTAGAGATTATCCATGTCTTTCCTGTGGATCTTCACAACTGTGTAAAGTCACTAGGCCTTTGGTGCTTTAATATCATGTACAGTTATGAGATGTGTTTAAATAGCAAACTTGCTATCCTTAACTACTGTGTTGAAAATAAAAAAAATTTTTTTTGGCTCATTGACTTCTTTTAAATAATTTTAAAAAGTTGTTCTTCTAAACAATATTCCTAAAAATTATACAACTCGCATCAGATTTCATCTTCTCCATGAACGAGACTCATATTCATCTTCGTCTTCATCATCATCATCATGCAAAAACAAATCTGACGTTTCAGTTTCCTAAAGAAAGAGAAAAATTTGTTTGGTGCTACAAGAATGTTACATAAAAAACATTTCAGGCCAAAGAATAAATAGACTATTATACAAAACCCAGGCCGGATTAACAAGTGATATACTCAGAGTACCTTTCAGGACAAAAAAATGAAAAAAATTTAATGCATATAAATTCTTCTCCCTATGCTAACTCCACTAGTTTTAATAGAACAAGATTTCCATCCTAGTATCATCAAAGAAATTAATAAAATATAGCAGTTTAAAAGGAGAAATAAAAAAGATCTATACAAAATATTTTTGATAAAATTAATTAATTAACTTCCATTAATATAAAATGAAGAAATAAACGACTACTTTCAAACTCCTCGGGTTTCCCAGGCGTTATCACTTTGGAAGTAGATTGCCCAGTCTTCCTTCCAAGGAGTGGCTGGTGGGTTTGAACCGCCAACCTTCTGGTGAACAGTCAAATGCCTTAGGCACTATGCCATCAGAACTCAAACTCCTGAACCTTTCTTTAATTATCCAATTCTTTGCGAGTAATAGATATACTAACTTCCCTATGAGAGAGGCAGTCCAAATTCTATGTAAAAATTTTATGCAAAGTAGATTATTTACAAATACTACCAAAACATTTTTTTCTTTAAAAAAATTTTTTAAAAAAGTGGGAAATTCATCTGTTTTTATGATTTGAAATTACCCAATACAGTCAAAGAGCCCTTAATCAACCATAAATGCTAGACATCTTTTAAAACCAAGATTATAGTGAATTGAATAACAGGCTAAGTGTCCATTTTTATACACTAATGAGACAATATAAGAGTAAAAAGTAAAATTAATTTTCAGATAATTAGAAGTTATTTATTTGCATTATTTAGTTTTCCACTTCTTCAGTTTCATTTCCAACTTCTGCACACTCTCATGTCAACCAATTATACAAAGGAAAATAAGAAACTCTATTATTTATGACCTTGCATAGATGAAAAGCTAAAACTAACCAGCTAAAATTTAATTTGCTCATGTAACCCCATCATCATCTACCAGAAGAACAGAAATTCTATAACCCAAATAAAGTCAAAATGAATGTAAATTAAAAGAATAGTCTTACTGATACCAAAAGAAAATAATCCCCCAAAGAGGTTTTTTTTTTGTTGTTGCTTTGTTTTTTATTTCTGCACTCCTTCTAGTTCTTTAATAAATCTTGAAGTTCTAGGTATATATGAAGGAAAAACTCAACATTTATGTTTTTAATTTATACTATTTACTTTAACATCAAGAAAAATAGGTTAATTGGGAAATTATCTAATACAACACATTTCCAATTGTTAAATTTACCTCCTCCTTGACTTCCTCTTCCTCAGTCTCAGTGGATATAGACGATACCTTGGGCTTGTGCCATGATATTTGTAGTCGACGGTCTTTGAATTTTGACCCTTGATTTGCAGCCTAATTTTAGGAAAACACAAAAATTTATACTTACATTTAAATATTATTACTATTTTGTTATTTAAATTTTGTGCTATTTAAAAAGTGTAGGGATTCAAGGGGATCTACAAACATCTCCAATAATAGAAAAAAATAAAGTCCCTTTTAATTTGAGTGACTATATGCTCTGGTTTGCCCATAGTTTATATTTATGTCTCAGCTTCACATAAATTATAGCATTTATCTTGGTTTGGATGATAAATTATATGGTTACCCTCACCCTCCTTACAACAGTCATGATTGAAGCTAACAAATATTGTCTTTTCTTAATTTAATTATTGACCTTTGCATTAGATAGCTACATATTTAGACTTAAATCTTAAAAACTTAAGTCTTTTTTAAAAAGGTGAAATCATCTTATGTCTAGTCATTTCATCACATCATTTACAGCCATACCTTAGGTAAACCTACTACTTCTTCTGAAATGCTATACAATAAAACGGACCACAGAGTTCATTTACGCATTCAACACAAACATTAAAGAAATACTATACTGACTCAAGGTTAAAACTGCTCAGTTTAAAGTGTGTTTTTGGGTATTACCTTCTAAGCACTTTTTTCCCCTCTCCTGAGCAAATTATAATAAGGGAAAGCAATAGTTTAGTTTTAAAGACAAAGCAACAAAGACCAAAGAACAAGGTTCCAAAGTTTCATGAAAATAAAAGCTTAATTATCCCTATAGCTGTATGCTAGGCCGGACCCATAACCAGTCAATTACTGTCTGCATAATATCAGCTGGTAATCTAAGAAAAAATTCCTAAATCCTTGTAGGGGTTGAACACTTATAACCTGATACCAAACATTTTCACTTGTGAGACATACTATACTGATACATCAAAGTGTCCTGTTCAAATATTCATTTGCCATTTTACTAAAAATGTATTAATAAACATCTTTTGCCCTTACTCCATCCTTTAATGTTGTTGTTGTTGTTGTTATGTGCTGTCGAGTCGGCCCCGACTCATAGCGACCCCTCCTTGGGTTTCCGAGGCAGTATCACTACAGAAGTAGGATTGCCCAACCTTCCTTCCGAGGAGTGGCTGGTGGGTTTGAACCGCCAGCCTTCTGGTTAGCAGTCAAGTGCTTTAGCCACTATGCTACCCTTACTCCATCCTTTAATACATATCCCAATTACAGAGGCTTTCATTGCTGGTTTTGTTCATTTCTGTATTACTTCAATTTTTAAATAAAGACTTATTACTTCTATAATCAGAAAAAGAATAAGAATTTATAAAATCCACAAAAATTGGGTTGTCCTTCAAAGAGTAGCTGTTCTGTTCCCCAAATGGTATTCTAAGGCATTACTTATATTGCATATATTATATTGATAGAAGAGTTGCTTAGAAATTTAATTTGGTTTCCTATGTAGCTTGGAATCAAGAATAAATAACTCCCACTGCAAAACTTACAGCAAATCAAATAAGACTAGCAATGAGAATAAAGCTGTATTCTGACAGCATCAAGTCAGGAAATATCATTCACTGCTGGTAGGAATCTAAACTAATAAAACTGGTAAGTTCACTAAGCAATTCCACTCCTAGGAATATACTCAAGGGAAATGTGTGTACACGTGTACTAAGAAATCTATAAGAATGTTCATAGTAACACAATTCATAAACATTATAAAGTAGATATAATCCAAACACCTATCAATGGCAGAATGGGAAAATAAATTGTGATATATTATACTACTGAATACTATACAATTATAAAAGCAAACTACATTTAGCAATATAAATGATCTCACAAACATTATGTTGAACAAAAGAACACAGACTGTGTGGTTCCATTTATATAAAATCAAACAAGCAGAGTAATACAGTATTATTTCAGAATGCATATATAGGCAAACACTAAAAAGAAAGCCAAAAAGTGGTTATCATAAAGAAAGAATAACAGTTATTTCTCTGAGAAGGAGAAGACAGTGGCTGAGAAGAGTGATGAGAGGAGCTTCTGGGGTGCTGGCAATGCTCTATTTCTTGATCTAAGGTGTGTATGTCTTCTGATAAATCACTGAATTATACATTACTATTTGGTATACTTTGTTTTAATAAACATTTTTAATTGAGCATTATTTTCACAATTCATGGGAAATGCCAAATAGCTAAGATATTTATACAAAAAAAGCAAGGCCTGGAATGCAGCCTTTCATTTATATGACTCCATTTTGGTAACTGTTTTTTGAATTAAAGACTTTATGTATGTGTTATACACATAATGTTTTTCCTATAAAGATAACCAGTAATAGTGGCTACATTTTAACAGTGGTCAGAAATTGAAAAAAGAGGGGATACTTTTTTCTTCTTTATTCTGGTACTTTCTACAGTGATTTTTTAAAAAACAATTTGTATGCATTACTTTAAGAAAAAGAAAAATAGTTAAAGTTTAGGACAGGCCCCTCAAAATGTCATACCTGTAACAATATCTACTTACCCAATATACACAGATACTTTCTCACACACTGGCCATAAAAAACTCACTCACTGGCACTGAGTCAGTTCTGACTCTTAGTGACCCTTCCTTGGGTTTTCAAGGTGGTATCTCTACAGAAGTCGACTGCCCAATATTCCTTCTGAGGAGTGGCTGGTGGGTTTGAACCACCAGCCATCTGGTCAGCAGTCAAATGCTAACCATACTGGCCAGATATGGCTACAAAAAAGAAATACATACCACCTAAATTTCTACCAGTATGAGACTGCTTACTGAAATATCATGCAGCCATTAAAGAGACTAAAGCAACACCATAGGTACTACTATAGATCAATACCTAATACATGTTAAGTATAAAAAAATCATCATATACGAAAGCATTAACATGCTACCATTTGTGCAAGAGAGATCATGTATGTTCTTATATGTAACATACTAAACCACACCCATTACCACTGAGTCAATTCTGACTGATAGCAACCCTACAGGACAGAGTAGAACTGTCCACAGGGTTCCAAGGTTGTACTATTTACAGAAGCAGACTGCCTCATCTTTCTCCCACACAGCAACTGGTGAATTTGAACTACCTTTCAGTTAGCAGCAAAGCACTTAACCAGTGTGCCACCAGGCATCCTATGTCACAGATACAGGGACTAGAACATTCATAAAAATGTACTTAGTTAAGATTTCAGATTTTGTGGTTCCTCCCTTACAATCTGTGCTGTCTGAATGTTCTTAAAAGCAGAAATTTTCTTTGTAATAAATGAAAACTTTGAGAAAGAAAATTAAGCCAGTCTAGAGTTTCAACGACCTGTAAATGTCACAAAATTATCAATGCCAGTAGATCTAGGTGTCCAACTTTATTTTTTACATAAATAGTGCTCTATAAGGTAAAGTGTGCTGAACAGGAACCTCCTGACTATTTGTGACAGTAAATATCAGTAGTAAAACCCTTGCCTAGAAAGGCTGTAGGGAAAAGTTACTAAATGTGAGAAGTCTTTAGTAATTACAACAGAAATACTCAGTTGACTTATATGAATTTCCAGGCATGGCAAAGTTGGAGGAATTAGAAGTTCTTGATAGTAAAAAACATAAAAATTACAATGAATTACACAAATCGGGAGAGGTGGAAGTATAGAAGCTCAAGACTTCAAAATCTCTTAAGTTTCTTAAGTATCAAAGCGTTTTCTGGCTGAAGATGAAGAACTGAATATCCATAGTATATAAATTTATACTTTCCTAAGTTGTTGTTGTGTGCCATCGAGTCGGATCCGACTCATAGCAACCTCTCCTTGGATTTCCAAGGCAGTATCACTACAGAAGTAGATTGCCCCATCTTCCTTCCGAGGAGTGGCTGGTGGGTTTGAACCGCCAGCCTTCTGGTTAGCAGTCAAGTGCCTTAGGCACTATGCTACCAGAGCTCCTATACTTCAATGAAATGACAGTTAAAAAAAAACCTTATATATGTGTATGTGTATGAATAAAAGGAGTAATTCTACAAGGGCAGGGAAATGAAAGAAAACATTAAAAAAAAAAAAGTCTTAAAAAAAAAGAGAGCTGGAAAGCAGGACAAATGGGAAGTCAATGTTGTTGCTGTTGTTAGGTGCCATCGAGTTGTCTCCAACTTATAGCAACCCTATGCACAGCAGAACGAAACACCTCCCGGTCCCACACCTGCTCCAGGATCCTTGCTATACTTGAGTCCATCATCGCTGCCACCATGTCAATCCATCTTGTTGAGGGCCTTCCCCTCTTTCGTTGACCCTCCACCTTACCAAGCATGACAATCTTCTCCAGGGAACAGTCCCTTCTGATAACATGACCAAAACAGGTGAGACAGAGTCTGGCCATTCTTGCTTCCAAGGAGCATTCTGGCTGCACTTCCTCCAGGACAGATCTGTTAGTTCTTTCACTAGCCTATGGTGCTTTCAGCATTCTTCACCAGCACCACAACTGAAAAGCATCCATTCTTTTTTGCTCTTCCTTATTCAATGTCCAGCTCTCACATGCATATGAGGCGACTGAAAACATCATGGCTTGTGTCAGGTGCACCTTAGTCCTCAAGGTGACATCTTTGCTCCTTAGCACTTGAAAGAGGTCCATTGAAGCCAACTTGCCCAGTGCTGTAAGTCATCCGGTGTCCTGACTGTTGCTTCCATTGGGGTCGACTCTAGAACCAAGTAATGTGAAGTCTCTGACAACTTCAATCTTACCTCCATTTATTGTGATGCTGCTTGTAGGTCCAGTTGTAAAGATCTATGTTTTCTTTATATTGAGATGTAATCCATGCTGCAGACTGTATTCTTCAATCTTCATCAGTAAGTGCTTCAAGTCATCCTCACTTTCAGCAAGCAAAGTTATGTTGTCAGTGTATCGCAGGTTGTTAATGATTCTTCCCTCCAATCCTAATGCCACATTCTTCTTGATATAGTCCAGCTTCTCGGATTATTTGCTCAGCATATAGATTGGGTAAGTATGGTATAAGGATCCAACCCTGATGCACTCCCTTCTTGATTTTAATCCATGCAGTGTCCCTTGTTCTCTCTGAACAACAGCCTCGTCTATGTACAGGTTCCTCATGAGAACAATTAAGTGTTTTGGAATTACCATTCTTCTCAATGTTATCCACAGTTTGTTATGATCCACATGATGAAATGCTTTTGCAAAGTCAATAAAACACAAGTAAACATCTTTCTGGTATTCTTTGCCTTGAACCAAGATCCATCTGACATCAGCAAGGATATCCCCTGTTCCATGTCCTCTTCTGAATCCAGCTTGCACCTCTGGAAGTTCTCTGTCAATATACTGCTGTAATTGTTTTTAAATTATCTTCAGTAAGATTTTACTTATGTGCGATTATTAATGATTTTTTTTTTATAACTTTCACATTCTGTGGGATTACCTTTCTTTGGAATGGGTACAAATATGGATCTCTTCCAGTCAACTGGCCAGGCAGCTGTCTTCCAAATCTCTTGGCATAACCAAGTAAGTGCCTCCAGTGGGGCATCCATTTGTTCAAACATCTCAGTGGGTATTCCGTCAATTCCTGGAGCCTTGTTTTTCACAAATTCTTTCAGTGCAGCTTTGACTTCTTCCTTCTATACCATAGGTTCTTGACCATATGCTACCTCCTAAAATGGATGAAGATTGACCAGGTGTTTTTAGTAAAGTGACTCTGTGTATTCCTTCCATCTTCTTTTGATGCTTCCTGCATCATGCAATATTTTGCCCATATAATCTTTCAATATTGCAACTTGAGGCTTAAATTTTTTCCTGTTCTTTCAGCCTGGGTAATGCCAAGCATGTTCTTCCCTTTTGGTTTTCTAACTCTAGATCTTTGTACATTTCATTACAGTAACTGGCTTTGTCTGCTCAAGCTGCTCTTTAAAATCTTCTGTTCAGTTCTTTTATCTTGTCATTTCTTCCATTTGCTGGGAAGTCAATAATTAATGCTAAAAAAATTTTTTAAATCAAGAAGTAACAATAAAAACATATTATCTAGACATGAGAACATACTAAAAGTAGACATCTTTAGGGAAGAGAAAATGGGGAGAATGGATCAGGAGAAATAATAGCCTGGTGGCTGTCAGGTTAGCTTAACTCTTCAAATGATGTGCATGTGTAACTTTTACAAAAATTAATCTAAACAATTCATAACAAAATAATCTAAGGGAATTGAAGGCTGCAGCTGAATTCTTCTTTCTATATTGGCAGACTTGGTATGCCGTGTTCCATGAACATCACTGGAAACATTATTAGTTGTCTAGCCAATAACTATTTTACCATTTTCCTTTTCTAATAGATGCTAATTTTCATCACTGGTCAATTGCCATATGTGAGCTTCACGCTGCCAGTTAAGTAATCAAAGCCTCAAAATAAATAAAAATGTAATTCTTCTGAGCTGTAAAACAGGATAGGCAAAATATACTTGGTAGCTGTTTTTACATACAATATTGAACTCAGCACAGAATCTTACCACAGAGTTAATAAATAAGTACTCTCTTAAGCAGATTTTAATCACATCAGCTTTTAAAAAAGACTTTTCTTCAGCTTCATCTGATTTATCAATAATTATGTTGTTATGTGCCATCTAGTCAGTTCAGTCTCATAGTGACCCTATATACAACAGAATGAAACAATGCACTACCCTTAAAACTGTTGCTAATGCTTGAGCCCATTATTGCAGCTACTGTGTCAATCTACCTTGTTGAGAGTTTTTCCCTTTTTTACTGACCCTCCACTTTACCAACCATGATATCCTTCTCCATGGGACTGGTACCTCTTGATAACATGTCAAAAGTATCAGAGGCAAAGTCTGGCCATTCTTGCTTCTAAGAAGCATTCTGGCTATACTTCTTCCAAAACAGATTTTTTCATTCTCTGGCAGTCCATGGTATATTCAATATTCTTCACCAACACCATAATTCAAATGCTCAGTTCTATGGGCTTCCTTATTGACTGTCCAGCTTTCACATGCATATGAGGCTTGGGTCTAGCACACCTTAGTCTTCAAAGTGACCTCTTTTCTCTTTAACACTGTAAAGCCATCTTTTGCAGCAGTGCAACACGATGTCTGATTTCTTGACTGCTGCTTCCATGGATGTTGATTGTGGATCCAAGTGAACTGAAATGAAATCCTTGACAACATCAATCTTTTCTCCATTTATCATAATGTTGCTTACTGGTTCAGTTGTGAGGATTCTTGCTTTCTTTATGCTGAGGTGTAATCCATACTAAAGGTTGTAATCTTTAATCTTCATCAGTAAGTACTTAAAGTCACCTTCACTTTCAGCAAGGGTGTGTCATCTGCATTTCATGGGTTGTTAATGAGGCATCCTCCCATCTCAATGCTATGTTCTTCTTCATACAGTCCAGCCTCTCAGATTATTTGCTCAGCATACAGACTAAGTGTGGTAAAAGGATACAACCCTGACACACATCTTTCCTGACTTTAAACCATGCAGTATTCCTTGATTCTGTCTGAACAATTGCCTCTTGGTCTATGTACAGGTTCCACATGAGCACAGCAAGTGTTCCAGAATTCCCAGTCTTTGCAATGTTCCATAATTTGTTATGATCCAGTCAAATTCCTTGGCATAGTCAATAAAATACAGATAAACATCATCTTGGCTTTAAGCCAAGAGCCATCTGACATCAACAGTGATATCCTCCTTACCAGTGATTATTTTAGAAATGGTTAAGTGACAATCCCAGCTAAGACATGTGAAGGTACATCTGCTGAGTGGAAGAATACGTGCATGTGTGTGTGTGTGTGTGTGTGTGTGTGTGTGTGTGCTTACTGGGGGGATACTTTCTAGAAAGGGTTTTCCCACTATTTTGAAAAGTAACTTTTCTACCTTTGGATATTTTTGTTAGAGATTGTGATGTTTGTTGCTGTAGCCATAGTAATATGAAGAAAACAGCCTGGAAACATAAACCAACATACTAGGATAGCAGAGGAGAAATACAGAAGGCCTGTGCGGCAGTTAATGAATTAGTTAATCTTGAAATATCCCTACGTCTAGACTTTTTCAAATCCCTATTTTTCAAGTCATTTTTCCATTACTTACAGCCAAATGGATCCTGAGAGAACAATACCTTCATAAGCAGAAAGGGGGAAAAAAAAAATCCAAGTTCCACCCTAATCATTGATTAAATAGCTAAAACAAATACCACAATTCAAAAATTTTGCTGGTTAACTGATGCATTCTCCTTGAGAAAAGTCAACATACAGTCTAAGTATTACAACCAGTTAGGGCAAACAATAATCACCATTGAAACTAGCCAAACTTCACTTTAACCAAGGATAAAGGAATGTACCCTTAGTTCTTGTCCTGTCTGCCCATTAAGCAAGGGTCTATGCCTTACTTAACATTTTCAGCTTTTGACCTAGAGAATTCCTCCTGAAGGTCTTTAATATCCTCAGATCTCTGTGAAATAAAATAAATAAGTGAAGATTCTTTCAAAAAAAAAAAATTCTAAACTACTAATTGTGATCTTTGAAATATAGAAAATTCAACTCACACAATACATAATATATAATCATATTCTATATATTTTTCAAGTTTAAATATTAAGTATATAAAGTATACAAGAATATATATCAGAGGTTGGCATAATATAATCCACAGGCCAAAAGCAGATCCCCTCTACCCTGTTTTTGATAGCCCATGAATTAACAATCATTTTTACCAGGAGGAAGAGGAATAGATAGGGAGGAGTTATAGTGGTGTCTGAAGTCTATGTATACACATAAAATAATAAGAGGCATTTACCTGTAGCAAATCTGTATTTGCATGTTTGTCTAAAAGTAAATGGTCCTATATAGTAGTACACAGACTGTAACTAAACATGCTCTGCTACTCTAATAAATTCCTTTTTTGAATTTTGCCCCCATCCTAGATTATTTTCACTTATTGCACTACACATACCTGGTAAGCCACATGATAATCTTAAAACAAAAATCAAATGTAGTTTTGGAACAACTTGTCACTACAAATGCATTTATGGGGCGTATTACGGAATTACAAAGCAAAAGCTGCTTCTTGACCTTCAAACATATTAATAAGAACTTGCTAATACCCACAGTTTTAGAACTAAATTTTCTAATCTATAAAACACCTGACATTTATATAAAATGCAACAAAGAAATGCTGAATACAGTATTTTTAGTGTTAGGATTTATTACTTTAAAAAACTTACTGACCCTGGAGAGAACAATCATGGGAGAAGGAAGGGCTGCTTATGCACAGGGAGACAGCTCAGGGGGCAGGAGAGTATGGAGGGATGGACACTGGGAA
>NW_006921825.1:2763868-2764692 GCF_000298275.1 Orycteropus afer afer | reverse complement strand
CCAAGGCCAAATTTTCCAACTACCGGTGATTCTTCCTTGTTTCCAACTTTTGCATTCCAGTCACCAGTGATAATTAACACATCCTGATTGCATGTAAGTACCAGCCCGCCCGTGCTTACCTTGCTCCCGGAGACCCGGTCCCTCTCGGCAGGGTAACAAGGGTAACAATGTAAATGTCTTACATTTCAATTAACCAATATAGTACTGATAGGTGTCTGGGTAGTTCCTAATCTTTTGTTATTATAAACAGTCTAAAATTACTAGCTTCGTACATATATCTTCTCATATTTTGGCTAGGGTACCACTGGGATAGATTCTTAGAAGGAGGATTACTGGTTTAAAGAGTAAATGCATATATAATTTTGCCACATACTGCTAAATTTCCTTTCAAGGGGGCTGTATCATATAGCATTTCTATCAGCATCTCCTTGGGTTTCTGAGGCGATATCTCCACAGAAGTAGACTGCCCAATCTTCCTTCTGAGGAATGGCTAGTGGGTTTGAACCACTGGCCTTCTGGTTATCAGTCAAATGCCTTAGGCACTACGCCACCAGAGCTCCCCATTACTCATTGTTGTTGTTGTTATTTGCCATCGAGTCGGCCCAACTCCTAGTGACCCCTCCTTGGTTTTCCGAGGCAGTTATCACTATGGAAGTAGGATTGCCCAACCTTCCTTCCGAGGAGTGGCTGGTGGGTTTGAAATGCCAATCTTCTGGTTATCAGTCAAGTACTTTACTCCCTACTAGGATGCTATGATTTAAAAAAAAAAAATAGTTGGCAAAGATACAGAGAATTTGGAACCCTCATTGCTTACTAGTAGGAAT
>NW_006921825.1:2757096-2763768 GCF_000298275.1 Orycteropus afer afer | reverse complement strand
GGGAAGAGGTAACTATGGGGAGGAAGTGGGAGGGGAGCTGTTGCATTGTGGTAAACAATGGTCAATTTAATGCGACAAAGTATATGTGAACTGCTGTATGGAAAGTGAATTTGCTCTGTAAATCTTTACCCAAATCACAATAAATAATAAATTAAAAAAAAAAAAAAAAAAACTTACTGAGAAATGCTGAAGTAATTCATCTTTTTCCTCCTCATTGAATCCCCCAACTGTTAGTGCTTTGGGGCGATGGTCCACCACCATATGATTTAGTGAGCCTCTTCCTCTTCCCCCACGGCCTCGGCCTCTTCCTCGGCCTTGAGAGGACAAGGTCTTTCCTCGACCAACAGGTAAAATACCTAATCGTGCAGCCTGAATAACAACAAAAGATAGAATTAGTATATACACTGTTAGACTTAACGTTGGGAAACAGAGGAATACAGAAATATTTGTTGAGATGTTAAATATGCTGTTTCAGTAACTACTCTTAAATCTCACCTCCACTTGCAACTGATTGAGTTTTTTCCGTAACTCTGTTGTGTCTTCTCCTGAGGATAGCCTCTTATGGAGATCCAGTTCAGTATCTAATAGCTCTTTCTGGGCCTTTGGAAAAATGAAGAGTAAAGATCTATTTTTTAGAGAAACTTCCAAGACCTTACTCAGGCCATCACAGAGAATAACACACATCTCTTTCAGGAAAATACAAGTGACAGAATGGGTGTTCTAAGGAAATAACTTTATAGATCCAATACTGTAAGCAGGCAGAAAGTATAATTAAATCAGTGGAAAATAATAAACAATACTACTGCCTAAGATACTCTAAAAATCAGATAAGGGTGCTGAGAATACTTTTACAAATGGGAAAGTATCATAAATATAGCACAATGGAGAAAATAAAAATATGCAAAAATTCATTAATAATTAAAGGATAACAGTTATATACCATTACTTTCTTATTTGAACCCTGTAACTATTGTCACTGTTTTGTCTAGGGGCAAATTCTCCATCACTCTTTAGGTGATATGACTGAAATTTTTTCTTCCATGTACTCGCTAATTTTCAAATGAGTACATGTTCTTTCTATGACTGGGGAATTTCAATAAAAATAACATTTTAAATATATCTTAAAGAAGTAGTCTTGAATCACTTTACACTCCTATACTGAGAGAACCATAATTTCAAATATAACACTGTACAAAATATAATTTGCATTCTATGTATCTGGCAAATTTATCCCAGTTTTCAAAGGCCTGGAAATTAATTTTAAAATCCCACTCTAGAGCAGTGGTATAATAAATCACTATGTAAAGCTAGTACTCTCTTTGAAGAAGGGAACAGAACAGATTAAAGTTAGTAAAATTAGACTCAAATGGATCTGGAACTTCTATTATTCTTTTTATTATCATGCCACATTTTTGCCCATATTAAACCCAGTACCTTTTGAATATTACTGTAACATTATTATAGCATTATTTAAAAAAAAAAAAAAAACCTTCTTCCCATCACTCCAGCAGTTTCATGTTCAGCACAGTGAACCAAAAACTTCAATTAAAAACCACATCTTAGATCCAAAGGGTTAGTATTACCTCTTCTCAAAGATAATACAGAGCATCTAAAGAAACATTTTAAAAAGTATTTTTTAAAAAAGGACCACAATTATTTATCTATCTGGTGGCACAGTGGATAAAGCATGTGGCTGATAACCAAAAGGTCAGCAGTTCAAACCCACCAGCCACTCCATGGAGGGAAGATGGGGCCACTACTTCTGTAAAGATTTACAGCCTGGGAAACACAATGGGGGTTGCTATGAGTCAGAATCGACTCAATGACAGTGAGTTTGTTGTTTTTGGAAGGAAACTACTAAAACCTGAGGGTTTCACTGTACTTTCACAGTTGTAAGGCACATAGCAAATGTTCAATAACCCTATGATGAACGAAAAATGCAAACAGATACCTCTGTCTTTGTCTTCACTTTAGATGGTGCAGAGACTGCAGAAGATGTTTTTAACTCATCTTTTAATTGTGAGATCTTTTCTCCAAGCTCTTTCAAAGTCTTCATTATATTTGCTCTCTCTTCAGGTTTCATGTTTTTGTTTTTTTCTAGCTTAGATATTAACATCTACAAAATTAACAGGAAAAATGAAAACTTCTGCTTAACGTAGTTTAATATAAATAAGGCTTAAAAACTTTACTATTAAGCATGTCTTTATAAAATCCATTCTGTGTATCATTCCCAGTATCCAAAATAATAACGCTCTTGCCTTACCTTTTGGCATTCTATTTGTTTTTCTAACACTTCTTGCCTCTTTTTCCTCATATCTTGTTGCAGCTTCATTGCTTCCTATATGAATAGGTAAAGAAGAAATCAATAATGATATAATGCTGCTCCTAAGTTCTCAACTGATTTCTTCTGGGGCATCTCTATCTAAGACAGATTTGCCTCTTAATGAAAGAACAACTGAAACCAGTGAAGAAGCTTTTCATTATACTTTACTTAACATTTCCAGTGTAATAGAGTTTATATTTATAATTGTATTTTTTAAGTATTTAAAATATTAAATACTAATCAGCCATATCTGTAGGTATTATTTACTTAAATTATCTGAATGCTTATGTGAAGAACTGTGTTCTCTTGTCAGTGTAATAAGCCAAATTCGTATTTTTGAACTTTAAAGGTAAAAAATTTAAGATGAAAGTAAAATCTAAGGCCTTCTGCCAGAAAAATCTTGACTTCCCATTTGTCTATTAATAAAATCTTTAATTACATAATGATATTGGGGGGGAGGGAGCTTAAATCTAAAATGATAATGAAACTCAAAACTGAATCCTATGATTAATAAATTACATGAAAGTTTCACTTTATGTGAAACATTATCTAACTTATAAAACAAGAAAAGAATTAAAAGGGAAAAGAGGCAAATAAAAATGCCTGTGTCTCAGAGGAAAACAAACCAACACGGTAGCTTAGTGTTGTTTACTTTTATATTGCAAAAATGTTATTCCTTGTGCTTAGTGTGGCCACTGAAAGGCAAATGTAAAATACTTTTTTCTGTTTGTTCTCCTTTGTTTATCCCAACTGCACAATAAATAGGAAAGAAGTGAAATGAACATTATTATATAGTTCTACAACATGAACTCAAAGATGTTAATATAATCACTAGGAATTCAATGGGTCCTTTCCTCTTTGAGGAAAGAAGATCAAAGCTATTACCTGTTTCTTTTTAAGAACTTCTTGAACATCATGAGATTTAGACCCTGAACAAAGTTTTGAAGGTGTCTTTATGTTTGAGGAGCTGTAAATCATTTTCGGATGGCTTGGTGTTGAAAATATCTAAAACACATAAATAAGAAAAATTAATTCTTAGAAATGATTTAAAATGGTATTTTGGAAAGACTGCATAAACTTCTATTTTATGAGTCTTTTTAACTGTTAAAAACTTCATGTATGAAAACTAGCTCTTTATAAATTTAATTGTCATCAAAGACAAAAACAAAGCTTTGCTCATTATTTTTTAACACTAAGATTTCTGAATGTAATCATCTATTTTCTTTATATTTATTTTTTTAATTATGAGGAAAAAACAGCCCTAGGAGCTGGCCTGGCACTCATAGGTGAAACAAACACTTTCACAGAACATCAACATCAGATAATGCCATTCTGTGACCATGATAATGAGACTGCGTTCATAATTCAACACAGGCAAAAACACAAACAGTATCTAAACCATGTTGCTGTTATTATGTGCCATCGAGTCGGACCCAACTCACAGCGACCCCTCCTTGGGTTTCTGAGGCAGTATTGTGACAGAAGTAGATTGCCCAACCTTCCTTCCAAGGAGTGTCTGGTGAGTTTGAACTGCCAGCCTTCTTGTTAGCAGTCAAGTGCCTTAGGCACTACGCTACCAGAACTCCCATCCAGACCATAAAATTTATAAATAGCTAAAGATCCCTCTACCCTAATACAAATATTTGACTGCTGCTTCTTTACTAATTACTGTTTTAGACTTATTCTAGTCTTCCCTCCTTCCAGATTAAGATTTATTAAGATATCCAATCACAGGAGTATTCCTGTTTCCTTAAGCATTCCCTAAAATCACCTAACACTAGCCCAAATGCTAAGGTAAGTCCTTTTAAATACAATCTGAGATGTTCCATGATTCTCACTGTGTGCATTATCCCTCACTAATAAAAATCCAACTTGTTCAAAAATAATTATGTTCTTGGTGGTCTTGGCTAGAGAATAATGTCATAAATTACTTTCCACAAGTGAAGTGCCAAATAAGGAAACTCTTCTAAGAGTACTTTGTAACTATAATCTTCTTAATGTTATACTTAATCAAATGTTATGAGTTTACAATTAAAGTAAGATAAGTAATTGGCTCACAGATTTGATGTCAAAGTCCATAAACTCTTGTTTTTCTACATTTTAATGGAATTTTTTTTTTTAAATAGAGAGATACGTATAAAAATTCTGATGTATCCATTACCAAGCAGCAATAATTAAGAATATATAATCTTGTTTTCATTTATATCATCACTATCACATCCTTACCTCAAATACTGTATCATTTCATCTCTGTTTCAGCCTTATGTCTAGAAAGATCCCATTCTTTTTAAAACAGAACTAGAATATCATCACACTTCAAAACAGTAATTTTTTAATATCACTAAATATTCACAGCTCTGGATTTTATTAAAAATGTTTAAACATTTTTCCACTTTGAAATGGGATCCATGAAGGTACAAGTAGCAAAACTGGTTATGCTCTTTAAAGACTCCTTTAATTCCTACTTTCCCTCCTTCTCTCTTCTTTTACTTACAAATTACTTGTTAAGGAAACCAAATCACTCATTCTATGTATTTCCCATAGGATTCTGTGGTATCCTTAACATATTCCTCTGTACCCTAAATTTCCTTTAAATTGGTGGGTAAGGCTAGAGTCTTAAGATTTGTTATCCTCTTTGACAAGACTCTAGTAATCATTACTAACTTCATTTCTTTCTGGTTTGACAAAATATTCTAGGATCCTCTGCAACATCAACAACCCCAAATCTAGAGTTACCCATCTCCACAAAGAGAAAACATTTTATTTTGTGACAGTCGTTGCAATCCCCACAGTGTAACAGCACTCTTCCTTCTATCTCCTTATGTATACTATTTCCCTCTGTTCTTCTTTCTTATCCTGTCTCGCCTTCTAAGTTTTATACCTGGGCAAGTACTGCCCTTTTGATCTCATATGTTTGATTTTTCTAAGGAGTGTGTACCTCCCTGATGCTTTTGTTCACCTTCAGGCCTATCTGGCTGAAAGTTGAGCCATGAGGGCAAGTTAGTTCCAGGCTTGACAGGTGTCTAAAGGCCAGAGTCTAAGTGGTTCCACCTGCCTCTGTAAGACCAGTAAGCCTAGCCTTTTCTGAGTTTTGTTCTACATTTTTCTCCACTTTATCTGAGATCTTCTATTGTGATTCCTTTCACAGAGGTTGGCAGTGGTAGCAGGGCACGATCTAGTTCTTCTGGTCTCAGGGTCATTCCGTGAGTCCTTTGGACTATTTCCTTGCCTCTTTGATTTTCTTCACTTTTCTTTGATGGGGAGAGACCGGTAGGGGCACTTTATTCCATTTTGATTTCGTTAATCAATGTTTTCTGATAATCATCCCATCATATATTTACAAATATTTCTCATTCCTAGGCAAACACGGATATACAGGTGGATAGATGGGTGGACTGGCTGAACTATTAGGTATGTCTATGAAGCAGGAAGTGTACCCAAGACCATGTATAGGGTTGGCAGACAATGGTTCAACAAGTGTATTTGCATGTTCTGTACGAATTTCCAGGTGTATAGTAGAGTTGACAAGGCTATAGTCACTTCTTGGTCACATCCAGCTACCTAGAGAGCAAGTAGTTGAATCTGTGGGCTTGGGACCATAGTCACAGGGGACATCACACTCAATTGGCATAAGATACTACACAAAACACTGTTCCACCTCCTACTTTGGCGAGTAGAGACAGGGATCTGAATGAACAAAAACAAAGATTCATGGAAACAATTAGTCCTCGCAACTGGTACACCATGCAATCCTCAGCCTACATGAATATGAGACCAGAAGAACTAGATGGTGCCCGGCTACCACTGTCAACCACTCAGAAGAGAATCTATGGAGATCCTAAGTAGAGAGGGAGAACAATGTGGAACAAAACTCAAAATCATTTGTAAAAATGAAAAAGGGCAGGGGACTAGGTTTGCTGGTCTGATAGACCCTGGTGGAACCACTGAGACTATGGTCCCTAGCTGCCCTTCAGGTCTGGAATTAAACCCACACCTGTGGCTTCCAGCTAAACAAAAGATAGGCATATGAGTTGAACATGCACCTGAGGTAGATACACTCCTTGGAGAGAACAATTATGGGAGAAAGAAGGGTTATTTATGCACAGGGAGACAGCTCAGAGGGCAGGAGTGCATGGAGGGACAGACAAAGGGAAGAGGTCTATTGGGAGGAAGTGGGAGGGGAGCTGTTGCATTGGGGTAAATTGTAGTCAATGTCATGAGACAAAGTGTATGTGAACTGCTGTATGGAAAGTGAATTTCCTCTGTAAACTTTCACCCAAATCACAATAAAAAAAAAATTATCATTCTTTCCTAAAACCGCATATACTGTATTGTGTAAATGTCTTGTT
>NW_006921825.1:2732041-2754076 GCF_000298275.1 Orycteropus afer afer | reverse complement strand
TGCCTTAGGCACTATGCTACCAGAGCTCCTCCATTACTCATTACGAAATGTAAATCAAAAATACAATGAGATACCACTTTACTCCCTACTAGGATGCTATGATTTAAAAAAAAAAAATAGTTGGCAAAGATACAGAGAATTTGGAACCCTCATTGCTTACTAGTAGGAATGTAAAATGTTACAGCTACTATAGAAAACACAGTTTAGTGGTTCCTCAAAAAGTTAAACACAGAGCTACCATATGACCCACTCCTAAGTATATACCCAAAAGAACTGAAAGCAGAAATGCAGTATAAATTTGGAATTTATCCTATTGTATTATATAATAAAAAATGGCTCTAAATTTAACTTTTTCATACACCTATCTAGTTATCCCCTATTTTTTTTTTTAACATTTATCAAAAAGGCCGCACTTTCCACAGTGATGATTACTGTGTTGTTGTTGTTGTTGTTGTTATGTGCCGTTGAGTCAGGCCTGACTCATAGCGACCCCTCCTTGGGTTGCCGAGGCAGTTAGCATATAATAAATTCCTATTTGCAACTGAGTCGATTTTTGTACTTTTTATTCTGTTCCATTGGTCTATTAATGTGCCAACATTAAATTGTATTAATGAACAAAGACCTTATAGTATGTTTAAATGTCTGGTAAGGCTAGCCCCCAACCCCTTCATTATTATTCTTTTTCAGTGTGTTCCTGGCTCTCTCTGAAATAATCATCATGCTAGAGTCAGACCGCTGAAATCAAAAGAATTTAAAACATATTTCAAATTTAGATTTTTTACTATGATAGAATCACCACTTTACTATGTTCTAAATAAAATCTGTCTATGATTTTCTATACAGATAGAAAATACAGTCAAAGAAATGGGCTAATAAAAACATCTACTCATTAACAAATGGCTAAAGTTCTCAAATTCCTACTAGCTTTGAATAGAAAAACAAATTTAACTGGAAAATTTCTGGCTGAGTCATGGAACTTACTTGTCTTGATCGGGGAAGCAAGATATTACAAATTCGGATGGTAATCAATTTTTTAATTTCTTCGTGTCATTACCAAAACCAAACCCACTGCCATCAAGCACTCTAAGTATGGAGGTTCACAGAAATACATTACCTGGCAATCCTCTGCAGCACCACCAGACTGATTCAACAAGTGTGCTGTATCACTCTGGTTACCACTTGTATGTCCAAGACGATGTTTAACAGGAATTTTGTTAAGGACATATGCACCTGATGTCTGTGGCTTGTTCATCATCTGTGTATACAAAATCAACACATATGTAGTAATAAAGTTTAAAAACATGACTAGGAATATCATGACAGACATATAGACCAAACGAATAGAATTTAAAGTCCAGAAATCAACACATACATCTACGGTCAACTGATTTTCAACAGAAGTCCATTCAATGGGGAAAGAATAGTCTCTTTAATAAATGGTACTGGGACAACTGGATTTCCACATGTAGAATAGAGCTGGCCTTTTACTTCACAAGCATATATGAAAACCATAAAACTTTTAGAAGAAAACGTAAGAGTAATGCTTCAGGGTCTAGTTTTTGCCAATGGATTCTTACATATGACAACAAAAATACAAGCAATAAAAAATAAAATAGATAAATTAGACCTCATCAAAATGGAAAGCTTTTGGGCATCAAGGAACTTTACAAGCAAAATAAAAAGGCCATCTATATAAATTGGAAGAAAGTTTTTGGGAATCACATATCAGATTAAGTGTTTAATATCTAGAATATATAAAAAACTCCTACAACTTAAGAAGAAGACAAACCACCCAACCAAAACATGTATAAAGGACTAGAACAGACATTTGACCAAAGAAGAAATACAAATAGCCAACAAGAATATGAAAGATGCTCAGTGTCATTACTCATTAACCAAAAAAACCAAACTCTTTGCCATCAATTCAGATCTGACTCATAGCGACCCCTCCTTGGGTTTCCAAGGCGATACCTCTACGGAAGTAGATTGCTCAATCTTCCTTCCGAGGAGTGGCTGGTGGGTTTGAAATGCCAATCTTCTGGTTATCAGTCAAGTGCCTTAGGCACTATGCCACCAGGAAATGTAAATCAAAATTACAATGAAATATTACTTTACTCCTACTAGGATGCTATGATTTAATAGGAAAAAAAACAACCAGAGCAGGCAAAGATATGGAGAATTTGGAACCTTCATCACTTACTAGTAGGAATGTTAAAGTTGTATAGCTGCTTTGGAAAACAGTTTGGTGGTTCCTGAAAAAGTTAAACACAGAGCTACCACATGACCCAGCAATTCCACTCCTAGGTATAAACCCAAAAGAACTGAAAGCAGAAATGCAGATACTTGTAAACCGGTTATACAGCATTAACAGCCAAAAAGTGGAAACAACCTAAATGTCTATCAACAAATGAATGAATACACAAAATGTTGCATAGGCATATAAGAGAATATTACTCAGCCACAAAAAGAGATACATGTCACAACATGGATGAACCTTGAAAACACTATGCTGAGTGAAGTAAGTCAGTAATGAAAGGATAAATATTATATAATTCCACTTCCATAAATTACCTAGAATTAAAAAATGGTAGATCAAAGTTCATTAGTGGTTATCAGGGGTGGGAGTGATAAATGGTTAAAGATGGAAAAATTTAGAAACAGTAGAAATTGTTGAACATAATGAATATAATCAATTGTATACATAAAAATTTTCTGAAGTAGCCAATGTTTTGTTAAATACATTTTTACAATAAAAAAACTAAACAACAATAAAGATCAATTTCACGTACCTCACTCCACTAAAAAAAAAAACAAAAACAACCCACAAAACATGCTTAGGAATGATGTGAATTTAGGACAGTGGTATTACCTTGGGGAGAAAAATAAGGAAATCAAAAGGGGAGAAGGTTTTAATTATCTGTAAGGTTTAATTTTTTAAGTGAAGTGGTGGATATATAAATGTTATTATGTATATTTTTCTGAATGTCTGAAATATGTCACAACAAAATACATGAATATATGTGAATACATACTCATACAGACAAAAATTGGTAAATTTTTTTTTCATGTTTCCTTCAACATGAAATGCTCTGGAATACTTGAAGTGACCACAGCTTAACATGAATTAACAGTGTGACAAGGCCATCCAAAAACCATAACACAATCTTGAGGTGCACTAACAGAACATGTTATAATGGATCACACAGGTGATGGTATCACTCTTTTCTGTACTTTTCAGCCAACATCTAGGAGAAGAAGGAGCTCTGGTGGTATAGTGGGTGAGATACTCTGCAGCTAATCCCAGGGTCGGTAGTTTAAACCCACCAGCTGCTGTGCAGGAGGAAGAAGAGGCAATCTACTTCCATAAAAAGTTATAGCCCTGGAAATCCAATGGGAGTCACTGTGAGCTGGAATCGACTCAATGACAATGGGTTTGGTTTTTGGTTTTCTAGAGGAAGCAGGCACCTCTGGGCCCTAACATGACATGGGATATAGGTGACTAGATTTAGGTTTAGATGAAAATGGGCAGGATGATAAATGGAATTGAAACCTTATACTATAAGGAATTCTTAAAAAATAAAAGTCTGAACACATTTAATCTAAAGAAAAGAATCTTGTTATTGTTAGCTGCTGTCAAGCCATACACGAAGTCAAGGCAACTCCATGAACAACAGGATCAAACCAGACCGTTATGATCTATAGGGTTTTCACTGACTGATTTTTCAGAAGTAGATTACCAGGCCTTTCTTCTTTGTCTTAGTCTGAAAGTTCCACTAAAACCAGTTCAGTATTACAGCAACATATAAACCTACACTGACAAACAAGTGGTGGCTGACCTTGAAGTGCCCTGCTTATGAATTAAACCTAGATCTCCTGCACGAAGGCAAAAATTCTATCACTGAGCCACCAATGTCCTCAAACAAAAGAACACTTAGGAGAAAATTATCATCAAATATCAAAATGGCGCTAATTTGTGGTGGGTTTGTTCTTTCCTTCACTCATCTATTCATTCAAATATGTTTTGAACAGTATGTGCCAGGCATTATTTTGGATACTCAGGATAGAATTTAACAGACAAAAATCTCAATTCTCATGGAGTGTCTATTCCAGTTTTAAAAGGTACAGAAATTTTCTACCTGGCAAAAAGGAGAACTAATTGGTGGGAAAAAAGGAGACACATTCTGGCACAAATTCAGGAAGAAGTTCTAGACTTGGTTGTGCAGTGATGAACAGTGACCTTTTTTAGTGTACATAAGAGTCACTTAGATTTATTAAATATGTACATTAATGGGCCTATCCCTAGAGATTGATTCTCTAGGTTTCAGAAGGTAAGGCCCAGGAATTTGAACCCAGAGAAGCGACTGATGAACAACGCCTCTCAAACGTTAGTATACACAAGAGTCACCTGGAGAGCTTGTTAAAAGAGATTGCTGGACCCTACCCTGGGGATTCTTATTCAGTAGGTTGGGGTGAGATCTATGAATCTGCATTTCTAATAAACTTTCAAGAGATCAGATGTGGCTGATCTGTACATGAAACCATGAACAGCACTGATGCAGAAAACCCAAGGACCATGCATTAATAGTGACCTAGATGGTAGGACTGGGTGACCTTTAATTCCTTGTGAATCAGTAGATTACCTTCTGGATGCCTCCATGTACCGTTGAAGGAGGAGACTGGGCTACCAACCCCTGCTGCTGATGAAGGTGCTGTGGCAGGTGATGGTGCTGCTGTGACAGGTGGCTAAGTGTTTGTTGCTGTTGGAGGATCAGCTGTGCTGGGGACTGCAGTGCTGGTTGCTCGTTGTTTTCCCTGTGCCATAAGACTCGAATGAATCGGTTGTTTAGAACAGCCTCTGTGCTGGAAATGGCTTTCCTGGCCTCCTCATTGGTGAGATACTGAATGAGGGCTGCTTCAGGATCACCCTTAAAAGCAACCTTTTAGAAAAAAAAAAAAGTAAAACAGAAAACACAGAAATTAAGAAATAGTTAAATAAAAGTAGAATTGAGAAAGAGAAAACATTCTGCTGAAATCCACTGTGAATCTTTGTAAATGAAGCTCTCCACCCACTAAAAGAGGACATGATTTCAAAATTATCTATGAAAAAAAGAAAAACTATTTAATAAATAATTCTGGTAATAATATTTAACCACTTGGAAAAAAGTTAGGTTATATCCTTCCTTGTTAACTTATTTTCAAATAAATTGAGAGGAAATATTTTGCAAATAACAAACCCAAAGAGACATAAAAATCCAAAGGAAAATTAAGTAAATAGCCTTATTTTAGAAAGCCTTTTATATGCATACCTAAAAACATGATATTTATAAAGACAAAAGTAATAAACTTGACTACATAAGAATTTAAAACTTCTGCTAGTCAAACATGCCAACAAATGGAAAATATATATACTTAACATATGTAGCAAGTAAAGATTTGGTACAGCATTTTCAATAAAAAACAAGTGTCTTTTAAAAAAATAAAATAACTCACTGCCTTTGAGTCCATTCCGACTCATAGCAACCCCCACTGAGTTTCGAAGCCTGTAAATTTTTACGGAAGAAGACTATCCCCATCTTTCCTCCATGGAGTGGCTGGTGGGATTGAACTACCAACCTTTTGGTTGGTAGCCAAATGCCTCAACCACTACACCACCAGAGCTGCTTCTTCAAAAAAAAGGGGGGGGGGGGTTGTGGTTCGCAAAAACAATGGATAGGTAAATCCAAAACAACTGCAGATGTTCTCTATAAATTAAAGAAGATTCTAGCTAGTAATAAAAAACACAAAACAAGTATAATTTTTCACTTACCAAATTTGTTCAAAAAAAGTTTTAATAGATCAATATTACAGCACTGATGGGGTTTGCACACATTACATTTGCAAGTATCAACTGTAAAACCCACCTGGAGAATAACTTGGCACTTTAAATCAAAAACCTTAAAATAAGTACACATTGGGGTCCCTGGGTAATGTAAACAATTAATATACTTGGCTGCTAACCAAAAGGTTAGAGATTCAAATTTACTAAGAGGTGCCTACTAAGAAAGTCCTGGTGATCTCATTCCCAAAAATCAGCCACTGAAATTCAGGGCTACGAATCAGTTCTTCCTTGTTCAGTCATGGCCAATGAAGTAAAACTGAAATAAGACTTGAATTTGTAAAATGTGTAAACTAGAATGATAACTGGGGAAAGAAAAATTATGGGTTATGTCCTACTAGAAATAATCTCTTTCTTAGAAAACAAGGGCAATGTGCATGTTGCATAGCAAGCAAATCCCTTGTCCAGCATAGTAGGGTAACAACTTTTCTCCACTCAAAGATGGCAGCTGACCATGCACTTTGAATGTGTGTCACTCACCAGAGTCTTGGCAATAACCCAGGACTCTGGGTTATTATAATAATAATCTCCTGCATCAGGTTCCTGAAAAGTCTCATTACACCTCTTCTGGGTCTTCCATTCCAGGGCTTCAATCCATGATTTTTCCCATTCCAGTTGTTATCCACTTCACTCAACTATTAAAAATTCAAGTCTGTTCCAATTTCTCTTTACTGGCCATGACTGCACCAGTTCAAAGTTCTGCTGAAATCCATATAGAGCGCAGTTCTACTCTGGCACACATGGATTACTCAACTGTAACTGATATAGTGGTTACCAGGGCCAAGTGGAAACAAGGAGCTCTGGTGGCACAGCCACCTAAGGTATTTGACTGCTAACCAGAAGGATGGCAGTTCAAACCCACCAGCCACACAACAGAAGGAAGATGGGGCCATCTCCTTCTGTAAAGATTTACCACCTTGGAAACCCAATGGAGGTCACTATGAGTCTGAATCAATTTGATGGCAGTGGGTTTAGTTTTTTTGGCTTAGGGGCAACTGGGAGAGGGGACTGAAGAGTTATTGCTTGTTTAAGGAATGCTGAGGTTCTTTCTGTTAAGGATGTTTTTTTAAAAATGGGAATGCAAAGTGGTAATGGTTGTACAACATGGTAAATGCAATGAAGATCACTGAACTGTACATGTAAAAATGACTAAATTAGCAAATGTTTTCTTATATGTATATTTTACCAGATAATTTTTTTTTAATTAGTATACCACTTAACTCAGCAATGTCATAAACAATAACAGGTTTACCCATAAAAACGCTCACCACAGCATTATTCTTATTAATAGAAGTAACATAAATTTCCAACAACAGTGAATAGTTAAACAAATTACTCCCCATCCACATTAAGTCCTCTACAATTTTTAAAATACCATAAAGAATATTTAGTGATCTAGGGAAATTTTAAGAGGAAAAAAAGTAGTTAGAGACATTTGATAAGATCGCATTTCTTACACTTTTTAAGCATGTGAAGATATTTTTTAAAATAACGTGTGTATACATGTACAGTCTTCCATATAAATTAAAAACAGTGTATCTTTTCATCAAAAGATGAGCAACTGTCACTGCTGAATAGAGAGATTTGAACGATCTGTTTTTTCACTTGTATTTGATTGATTTCAAATTATTAGTACAACTAAACATGTACTACCTTTGCACTCAAGCAAAAAAAAAAAAAAAAAAAAACTGCTTAAAAAATCTAGAAAGAATACTTTGGTTCAATTTTTGAAATACTAAGTCCCACAATGTTGTTGTTGGTTGCTGTCAATTCTGACTCCTATCAACCTATCAACCTCATGTAACACAGATCTGCCTCATAAGGTTTTCTAGGCTGTAATCTTTATGGAACCAGATTACCAGATCTTTCTCTCACAGAACCACTGGGTGAGTCTAAACCATCAACCTTTTGTTAGCAGTTAAGAGTCTAACCATTGCACCACCAGGGCTCAATTATATAAATTATATTTTGGCTTGATAGTAACACTTAAGTAAAAAGATAAGAGACTGAAATAACAGCATAACAAGTATCCTTGATTATAGCAAACACCCAAGCACAAATTCATAAATTTAAATATCTAACAAGTAGACAGCAATATCCAAAAGCTACAATTTGATCTTGTATAATGCATTATCCAAACTAATCCCAAACCCACTGCCATCAAGTCTTATTTCCAACTCATAGTGACTACCACTTGGTTCCCAAGGCTGTAAATCTTTATGGAATCTTTATGGCAACAGATTGCCTCATATTCCTCCCATGGAGCAGCCGGTGGGTTCAAACTGCCTAATTTTTGGTTAGCATCCCACTGCCTTAGCCACAGCGCCACCAGAGCATACCTTGTAACATATTATTCTGCCATCCTTAACTAATTACTATTCCACACAACATAAATGTCAGTCAGTAGACAAGATTACAATCTTAGAAATTACCAAAACCTCAGCTATCCAGCTAAAATACTAAAGCAGCTGAAAATGTCATTTGTACAGACACAGACCTATGAACAAAAACAGTTATTAGCCCTGTGTCTTGTAAGAGGTTGCAGAGAAGAAACAAAAGAATTCACAAGAACAAATTCAGCTTAACAATTTTAGGTAGATATACAGGTGGAGTTTAACAATGCTAAGCAGAAATGACCAGAATAACCACTGACTCAACATGATAGCAATACTTTCAGAGACCTATAAAGAGCATAGATTCTGTCTCCAACACAGCTACATTTACCTGGATGTTAACAATAGTTCCAAACTTGCTGAAGTGTTCATTTAGCTTCGTAATGTTATTCAATTCCTGAGGGATTTTCTTGACTTCTAGTTTGGTGTTTGTATATTGATTCTTCCTCAAGAATCCTGGTTTACTCTGATTGTTATTCCCTTGCCTAGTAGAAATATAAATAGATGTTGGTTAATTTCTTACCTCATACGCTACCAAAGGATATGTCACAAAGAATTTAAGCTTATATTTATTGGAAATTATCTTTTCTAGACCTTAACATTCTTCAGAAATTACTAATTTTCACATCACCCTTATTATATAGGTTCAGTAACACTGTAAGCAGCGTCTAAGGCACTACATTTAGTCTCTATTCAACTAGAGCAACAGTCCTATTGGTCCTATTATTGCACAGGATTTATCTGTTTTTATGAATAGTATATAACTATTACACTACTACTTCTGATCTACTGTGGCTGACATGGTCAGTGTCTCATGCATATTTCCTGGGATCTTGATGGTATCTTTTTTTTTTTTCAAGCTTGGTGTTATTGACAATGTACATAGCAAAACACATCTAGTCAACGTTTCTACACGTACAATTCAGTGACAATGATTATATTCTTTGAGTTGTTCAACCATTCTCATCTTCTTTTTGTGAGTTGTTCCTTCCACTTCAACATAAACTTGCTGCCCCCTAAGGTTTCTGTCTAATCTTCCAAGTTTCTGTTGTGAATTTGATCCCACACACACAGTTCTTAAAAGAGCATAATGCTCAGACATTTTGTACTAGTTAAGCTAAACTACTGTTTGGTTTAAAGAAGACTTAAGGAGATTTTCTGGTTTAAAGTTTAAAGGTTATCTCAGGGTTATACTTTAAGGATTTATTCAGCTTCAATGGCTGAAGAAATTCTGCAGTCCATAAGAACTTGAAATTCTTTTCTGCATTTTCTCCCTTTTGATCAGGATTCTTCTATAGACTCTCTCATCAAAATTCAGTCATGGTAGCCAGGCACCATCCAGTTCTTCTGGTTGCATGGCAAAGGAGGCAGTTAGTCATGGGGGCAATCAGTCACACATTCCATGTCCTCTACCTATCCCTGATTCTCTTTTCTCTGTGGCTCCAGCTGAATAGAGACTAACTGTAGTGCCTTGGGCGCTGCTCACAAGCTTTTAAGATTCTTTTTCATCTTCTTACTCATTTCCAGTGTCTCAATAATTTCTTATATTGGGTTAGGTTTGAAAAAAGGTAGGTAGGTATAAATTACAAATATCTGTTAGGAATATTATTAGCTTTGTGATTTTTAGAACTTTCTTGGAATTTTAACTTTGAGACACATAGTTTAAAAAGCACTGATTAATGACAACTTTTAATTTTATAAATTTACTATATAAAACAAAATAATAAGAAGAGTGATTAGACATTACTAATTAGGAAATTATCTTACTTTCCCAGCCAAGGTTTCTTTGTGAGTGGCCCTTCCAAACCACTCATAGCTCTTTTTCGGCTATCTGGTTCAAGAACTACTCTGGTTATGTTGCTATTAATTGAAACAGGGACAGGTGGTTCAGTCTGGATGACAATGTTAGCAGCTGTTGGAAACAAAAATTCACATTATTGACAATACATTCTGTTTGAGCAGTTTCAAATGACTAAAGTATTTAATACAAAAATGAAAAAGCACTGCAAATAGTATTCAGTTACTACAATCTCCTTTTCAGAAATACCCAACAGCTACAAAATTATTAACTACATCCTTTTTCTAAAACTAGAATGTCCAAGTTTAAAAAGTCAAAGGCAACCTCTAATGTATCAACTGATTCAGGCAAGTTATCATCAATGGACACAAAAACTACTGGTGAAAGGTTAACAAAGAAACAAGATATTCATGTGGTGACAAAGTATCACTATACAAATTACTAATCAATAGTTATCACCTTAGGCAAATGATCAAACTTATTACCATTAATAAAGGGACATCTTGCCAATATTTATCTCCTGATACCACTCAACAAGAAGCTCACCATATCATATGGATTGGTTATTAGATATTATGCAATTATAATTTTCTTTTATGGGATAGTTCTACTCTGTCCTATACAGTTACTATGAGTCAAAAATCAACTCAACAGAATGGGTTTGGTTTTTTTTTTGTTTGCTTGTTTGTTATACATGTTGTTGTTGTTATGTGCCATAGAGTCGGACCCAACTTATAGCGATGTATAAGTAAAACCTGCAAAAAAAAAAAAAAAAAAAAAAAAAAAAGCCAGAACCTGTGTAATACAGAAACCTGTCAAAGGAGGAAAACATAAATATTTTCCACTAATAATAAGCAATAGTGCTAAGAATGCACCCTGTCAAAGGTGAAAAACTTCTAAGACCTGGAGAAACAAGGCAGTTATGTCATGTTCCAGCACTCACAGGTTTAACTGGATTTAAAGATGTATTTAAGGAGTCCTTGTGGTATAGTGGTTAAGCACTCAGCTGCTAACCAAGTTCATCCGCATAACAGTAAAGGAATTATGATGTAAAGAGATTCATTCATTCAACAAATTTATCTTAAGCAGGTACTATAGCTCAGCAACTATATTAGAATGTGTGTATAAATTAATGAATAAACAGAGACATGATCCCAACCCTTTTGTTGTTGTTTATTGTTGTTATGTGCTATTGAGTCGGACCCAACTCATAGCGACCCCTCCTTGGGTTGCTGAGGCAGTATCACTACCAAAGTAGATTGCCAAACCTTCTTTCCAAAGAGTGGCTGGTGGATTTGAAGCGCCAGCCTTCTGGTTAGCAGTCAAGTGCCTTAGGTGTTATGCTACCAGAGCTCTTCCCAACCCTTTTAGGGCTTACATTTTCAGAAAGCTAAGAGAAAAGACAGCAATTCTTGTGATTGCATAAAACATTCTAAAATTTGATATTCCATTATCTCTTGCCAAAACAGTTAACATTACCACTTGTCATTGCCTATTGGTTTTCTTTATTGAAGTGCCTTATAACAAAAGGAAAGAGATATAGCTAGAGGTTAAGTGACTTGCCCAAGATGACTTAGCAACCTTATAGTAACCCAAGCTACCTGACCTGTAACTGAGAAACAGATAACTGTGGATTACCAAGGTACAGATAGACCAGGCTAGTGACAAAGTAAAGACCTGAAATCATTAAGAACATGATCTTTCCACTAATTTCAGGTAAAGTGGTAAAAATGTATGCATTACAGCATAGAAGGTGAGAGCATATTCTTTGCAATCAGATAGGCCTCGGCTCAAATTGCAGTTAAACCACTTAATAGCTGTGTGACCTTGAGCAAGGTCTTTAACCTCCTAAGACTCAGTGTCATCACCTGCAAAAAGAATTAAAACAGTACTTCTTTTATGAAATTGTTGTAAGGAATATAAAAGACAGTTGTTGTTGTTGTTGTTGTTATGTGCCGTCGAGTCGGCCCCGACTCATAGCGACCCCTTCTTGGGGTAATACATATAAAAGCACTTGGTACAGTTCTGATAAAAACTGTTAGCTTATAGTAGCAAAAGAAGTATTAACGGCAGTGAAGAATTAAAATCACGATAAGAAACTGGGTAAGAATAAGAAAATGTTCACCATATGATTAAATCATAAAAATATTGTCAGGTTGGCTCATCACCAGTCACGTAAATGAAACTTAAATACTGGAAATCTAATTATAAAAACTACTAAGAAATCAGAATTTCATTAAACTTTTTTTTTTTAAAACCAAACTTTCTTTTTTGAGTGGGAGATATCGACCTATATATTAAAGGTAAATACTTATTTACATTTAATCTTCAGCTTCTTTTCTTTTTCAAAGCTTATGACAAAGCTTTGTAAATATCCTAATATGAGGTTTTAATCATAGGTGCTAAAAATGATCACATAACAAATTTTTATTGCAGGAAGGTCTCGATAATATTTTTATGAAGCACAACTCATATTATAATACAAAATAGGCTCTTAAATGATCAGTTTTTTTAAGGCAAGAGACTAGGCCTTTCATCTTTCTATTCCCAGTATCTAGCACAGTACCCAGAAGCTAACTAAATCAGCCTACAGTCCTACTAAAAAAGTATTTAAATAACATTACTATTGTAGGTATTTCAATAAATATAGTCTAATTATAGTTTTTAAATAAAATGTGAAGATAAAGTTATTCAAAACATTTATTTGAGATGATTACACAGTACCCTTCAAAAAGATAATGTATAAGTACATTTAGACTTTAATTTCCTCAAATGAGGTCAGAAATGCAAATTTTAACTATATCCAGCTATTACAAAATACTTAAATCTCAGAAAAATTTCAAGGCATTCTCACCTCTTGGATTTGCATCCATATCTCCAGATGTTAGGCCAATCAGGTTTGGGCGTTGCGTCTGTGTTCTTGAAAAGAACTGTCTGTACTGAGATCTACCAGAACTGGTAATACTAGGAGCTTCTGGGTTATAACCATCGGGTTCATATGTATCTGAGGGGAAACAAAACAAATAAAAACAAACAACAAATTAGAGACAGATCAAACTATTTCTCATTACTATGAACTGCTCATTTTTTTTCTTCAACAAATTTTACCAACCCATGTGTATTTATTTTTGAGCTACAGCACATAGGTCTTTTGAGAGTGAAAGAAAAAAAGGTTCCTGTTACAGAACACTGATATACAAATCTACTCTTAAATACTGATGTATTTCCAGATTCATAAACCTAGTCATTTTTATCCTATATATTAATAACCTAATTCAAACACCAGTGAACACATTTTAAGATAAATTTTCATGTACACAAACACCATACATGGTTGAGTTTCATCTATTATCTATCATGTATCACCAATTTCTACATCTTCTTTATTTATTAAGAAAATTTTAATTAAAAAAAATTTACTTTGTTATCTGAATTTTCAAATGGAGAACAGCTGGTTTACACATAATATATATTTCAAATGGAATAGCTAAAATAAGATAAATTTTATATTTATGAATATAATTATCTTACCACCACTCTTCATCAATGCCACTTTAATATAAGTTTCATGTGTTTTCTCTACAACTAAAAAGTTAATTTAAAAAATTGTAACAATGAACAATTATTCCTTTAGAGTTTAAAAAGAAAATCTGCAAGTGGTCTATAAATAATACATATCCTCTTCATCCTACATAAAATGAAAGAAGGGTTAAAATTGACTGGAGACACTCAGCTTTTATAACTGTAATTTAGAAATCCCTGTACCCCTTTTTTAATGGAAAAAATCTTTTTGCTGTTCACATTAAGCTCAAGCTATAAGACAAGATATAGTCAAATCTTTATTATTGTCAATCACTTCTACGATTGAGAGAACAATAGCCGCAAATTACAGTAAGTATTCAGTTACCAGTGGTACTCTTGACAGAAAATCTACAATTAAGGCTGAAGAAAGTTTTAAAGAAATTACACAATCAAACGACCTTGTTCTACAATTCCTGGGAATCCACAAACCCCAAGAAACTTAACAACCCTTTGGCTAATTATGATGAACTAAGAACTAAAGGTAAAGTGCAAAATCACACTTGCAAAGCACTCCATAAACCACTGCCATCAAATCAATTCCAACTCATAGCAACCCCCACTGGGTTTCCAAGGCCATAAATCTTTACAGAAGTAGATCAACTCATCTTCCTTCTACAGAGTAGGTGGTGGGTTCAAACTGCCAACCTTCTGGTTAACAGTCAAATGCCTTAGGCACTGTACTACCAGAGGTCCTAAAAGCACTCCATAGATCCTCAAAAAGCACATGTGAATAGAAGGGAAAAGTTTTCACAAAACCTACATTATGCACAATCAATCCACACAAGGGCAGAAGAAATAAAGGCATGCTCATACATGACCAGCAAAAAAACAAGTATTTGTTTTTATTTTAAAAAATGATTAACCTAATTTTTCTTATAATATACAATTAACCAGAAAATATTCAAGTTGGTATTTTGTTCCTATCTAACTAGCTCAAGGAACTAGCATAGTTTTGTTACCGAGGCACTGAAAGTAAATACAAAGGACACCAGAGATGATAGACACACAGGAGGCCTAATCATCTAGCAGCCACTGGAGACAAACCAAAGAAACAGAAAAACAGAAAATAAAACTACCTAAGGGTTTTAATGGGAATTTGTGACATTACATCAGGAAGCCAGGCTATCTGGTCAGCTTATGAACAAAAGATCAACAAGGTAGATAGCCATCTGTAGCACAGCTTACCTGGGACCAGAGGGGTGGGGCTGGAGACTGAGGTATGGTACCCAATGGAGGATCCCATGAGGTTGCGAGGTGGCACCAAACGAGCTGCCAACAGAGGAGGCGGTGTCCCCAACTGAAGTCGCTCAGATGCAGCAGCACCATGTTCACGAGAATACATGGGCTGTCCTATAGAGGAAAGAATAGGAGGGCAACTGGGATTGAGAGTCACAAGCTTCTCTTAGGTAATGATGTATTTCCTGAGACTCTGAACCAGGAATAGAGGTATTACACTAAAAGGAATAGTATTCAAGAAAGATGTTACTGAGATTCTTTCTAACTCAAAAAACAAGAGACATGTAATTGGTTAGGATGTACCACTGGGTAAAGAAAGAAAGCACAGGTAGTATGACTGTATAATAATTGCCATCTTTTACAATCTCAAAACAGAGTAACTATGAGCTAACTTTACACAAAACTGATCAACTATATCAAATCATTACACAAAGGAGACCTGAGCTATTATTCATATAGAATCTTGTATCTAATGACACATGCAAATATGAAGCTGTCACTCCCCCAAAAAAAAACCTACCTTAAAAAACACCTCCACCCCAAACCCACACAATTTCAGTTTTGCATAAAATATACTCCCGTATCTGGGGACAGAAAAAATTTAAAAAGTAAAAGCAAATAAACAATATACCACAAGCATACCTTCATAGAGAGTAAGAAATGTTCAAAAGAAGAAAAAATGAACTAAACAAGATAGTGATAATGTGTTAACCACTTGGGAAGGTGAACAACAAATACAGACTAATGTGATTAACAAAGAAGGAGAAAAGGTCAAGAATCCTTATCAGCAGACCAGCTACTGTACATCTGAAATTACTCTGGATATTAAGGACCATTTTTTGAAAGAAAGCACATTTAAGGTTTATATATATCAATGCAAGAATGCCAGGTACTATGACAACAAATTTTACAAAACAAGCTTAGAAAAAGACAATCAAGGAGCAAACCTCCCTTTTGTTGGTCATTTAATAGTATCTCTTTCAAAGACTATCCCATATGAGGTATATTCATAAGATTTAGTCAATATTTTGCATCCAAAGTCAGATATTCACTATGTGACATGAGACAAAATAAACTGAATTAGAAGTTTTTTGCATCTGAGGAAATGTCCTTAAAAGTTTAAAATTTCTAAATATTTTTAATACATCGTATCAGGAAACTCTGTAAGATAATCACTTGATTTCATAGTATATGCTGAGAGAAAACAGATGTGTTAAACTTTATACATGGCTCTTCCTACATATGGAACAAAGGAGATGATAAATTGTATTGTCCCACAGACCATACAACTGTGCACTTAACACCACCCCCCAAAAGAATCAATCATTACATTGTAAAAACAATTTTAGCATATGCTCAAATATCTGAAGATAATTATAAGCATGACCTATTGCAGAGAATTCCATGCTGAGTGACCCATCAGCAGAATGAAGTAGTGTGCTAAAAAGAATAAAATGCAAAGTATGATCTCAGTCCACTGACTATGTTTAAATTTATGGTATAGTACTCAATAAACCAAGTATATCTGAACAAAGTTATGGTGTATGAATATGACATGTTCTATAAAATAGGATGTTATGTGATTTGGGTACTGTATGAACATGCAGTGATTGATGATTTTCTACCTTTGTGTTGTTTAATAACTTTTGGTTTCACTTCCAAATCAGTACTTCTTTGCCTCTTGCTGCTGCTATCACTAGCACTGGTTTTGCTGCATATGGGAGCAACGATGCACTTCATGGTAATATTTCAAAAGAAAATTAAATAAACAGACAATACTACATCACTCAGAGATGCATGATACATAACACTGGATGATGATGTTGCCTACCAATTGAAGCATGCACTATCATATGGTAAACTTTTTATTTGTAAGTAGGGAAAGTTCACATTAAAATAATGATAGAAAATACAGTACAGTACATACATAATGCACTAACATAAGAGTTTATTGTCAATATCAAGATACATGTATTAGTGGTTATACATGTACTGTACCATTATATGCTTGGCAGTACAACTGCTTTGTATACAAGAGACATGAGACACATGGTGGGAAACTGTTGCATCCACCACATCCAGTTACATCAACTATGTCCCCCATTCTCTGGGATTTCTGAACTCTATTATAACTTATGGGACTATGGACATACATGCAGTACGATATTGCCCAAACAGATGTTGCACAGTGCATTAATGTAACAGTCTCAAAGTAAATTAGAAATTAAAAGGCCACCTCACACACTATTTTGAAAATGAATGACAAAGAACATGCATTCAAACACTTAAGATGATTGTTTATTCAAATGAAACATGACTTTCTTTTAAAACACCAATTATGATCTCTAATAGTATTTCTAAAAGAAACAAGGTTCCTTAGACAAATAGTTGGTTCCAGATCAGGGTGATAAATTACGATAAATGAAGAAAAGACTGAAGTTGTCAGGAATTTCATTTTTCTTGGATCCACAATCAACACCCATAGAAGCAGCAGTCAAAAAATCAGACGTCATATTGCACTGGGCAAATGTGCTGCAAAAGACCTCTTTAAAGTGTTAAGAAGCCAAGATATCACTCTGAAGACTAAGGTGCACCTAATCCAAGCTATGACATTTTCAATCACCTCATAGGCATGTGAAAGCTGAACAAGGAATAAGGAAGATCAAAGAAGGTTAATGCCTTTGAACTGTGGTGCTGACAAAGAATACAAGAATACGGAAAATGTCATGGATTGCAAGAATGAACAAATCTGTCCTGGAGGAAGTGCAGCCAGAATGCTCCTGGGAAGCGAGAATGACCAGAATGTGTCTCACTTACTTTGGTCATGTTGTCAGAAGGGGCCATTCCCTGGAGAAGGATATCATACTTGGTAAAGTAGAAGGTCAGGAAAAAAGGGGAAGACTCTCAATGAGATGGACTGACACAGTGGCTGTATCAATGGGTTCAAGGATAGCAAGGATTGTGAGGATGGCACAGGATCAGACAATGTTTCATTCTGTTGTATACAGGGTCGCTATGAGTCAAAGCCAACTTGACAGCACCTAACACAACAACAGGTCAAGGCAGAAAATATCTAAGATAAGCCTGGTACACTTTGTCCTTCCAGAAGCAAGATAGCTATCAAAGACTCTAACCATCACATAAAATAAGAAAGGAAGAACAAAATAAAAAGAACCCTCAGAAACCAACATGAAGAGGTTTCTACTCGTCAAAAATGAGAAAATTTGATTTGACAACTCAAAAGAGTAGATAGGGCAGTGAGTTTGTTAATGAGGAGGAACAATTTGAAAAAGGAATGTGAAAATGGTTGCACAACTTGAAAAATGTAATTAATGTCACTGAATTGTACAGGTAGAAAATGTTGAATTAGTATATGTTCTGCTATGTATATTCTCAATAACAAAAAATAGGAAATAACTTGGTATATTTTTAAAAATGAGACAATTTGATATCAAAAAGAATTGTAATGGGTGAAGCATATCAAAAAACAAACAAACAAACAAAAAACAAATCCACTGCCACTGAGTTGATTCTGACTTACAGCTAGCTACCCCCACTGGGTTTCAAGGTGGTAAATCTTTATGGAGGTAGAATGCCCCATCTTCTTTGCAGAGAGGCTTTTAGGCTTGAATCGCCAGCCTTCTGGTTAGCAGTCAAATGCCTTAAGCACTGCACCACCAGAGCTCCTTTTGAAGCTTATCAAACATGTTCTTTTTAAAAAAAAAAAAAAAAATGCAGGAGTTCATGATGACACTTTAAACAAAAGAAAAGAAAATCATAGTGGTCACCTTTGGAAAATACTAGGAAGCCAACTCATTCTGAAAACTGAGAAATGAAAGGAAGCAATCAAGCATAAATCTGTCTTTCCTATCAAAACTGCGTTTCAGATTTACCAAGTTTTTCTTTGTAGAATCCCACTCAATAAATACAGAAGAAATTGTAAAATTAGAACGTCACAATTTTATAAACCCCTAGTTAAATTACAGACTGCTCACAAATGGCTGCTAAAACCTTAAGCAACTTTAAAATGTACAAATCAGAGAAAAACACCTATACACAATGATATTTATAATACAGGAGACAACCAGATGTTATGTGCATCATGATGTATTACAGTGGGAAACACATAACCTCACTTATAAACAGCCTTGCCCCCAAAGAAAAAGAAAACCAAACATGAACTAAGTCAATAGATTTAACTTCCAATTTACAGGGAATACAGGAATGTGTTACATGGTACCATAAAATCGCAATCTGCCAAATCCAGAATGTAAAAACATTCTTCCATACAGATGCACTATTCCTTCAATAAATAAATGGCAGGAGAAAAAAAAAAAAAAGAGGTAGGAAAAATTGTTACACATTTAAAGACTAGATTAAAATATCAACCAAATGTAAACTTGTTTGAATCCAGCTTCAAATGAACAAGCTGTAAGAAGATACTGATGAGGTACGTGCAAGATATGAACACTGACTGGGCATCTGATGACGGTAAAGAGCGACTGCTAATTTTCGAAGGATGGGATAAAAGTATCATGATTATGACTGCATGTGTTTAACTTTTATCTTTTAGAAACACAGAATGAAGTTTTTACAGATGAAAATGTCAGGTGTGGGACTTTTCTAATGTAACTGAGGACTGGGAACATAGACATTCACTAAACTATTCACTCACCTTTCGTGTATATTTGAAATTTTCCATAAGAAAAAGGTCGTAAAAATCAGAAATACATTATAATGATGGTGAAGATGACTCACTGAGCATTTATAGTCATTCAATTTCATTTTAGTCAGTATGGAGAATAAGTATTCCCAAACTGCAACCCAACTAACCCAAGTTCATGTTGTTATCTTAACTTGTTCATATATCTTACCTGTTTAATACTAACATTTTCACATTCTTAATGTTAACTCTAGGCAGTTGAAGATAGTCTTTAACCAAACTAAAATTTTAGCCACTTTTTATAATTTTTCTGTTTTGTGTCTTTAGGGGGGAAAAAACATGGTAAGTTTTAATCTGAAATCTTTAAAAAAAAAAAGAAAGAGAGAGAGAAACAGAAAGAAAAGCTACACCTTTCAAATACTGTCAGTATTTATCATGTGTCCTCTCTGTAGGAATACAAAATCCCTGACCACTTTTGGAATCCCAGAGCCTAAACAGTGCCTGATACATAGTGGGAATTCAATATAGTCATTGAAAGAAGAGATAAAAGCTTATTTATTACAAGTATACAAATGACAATTAATTATCTGGATGGGTATCTGTACACTGAACTGGGCAACATGACAGCTAATGCAACACAAATGAAGGTAAAATACAAGGAGAGGAAAAAAACTCTAGATGAGATACAAGGACTCTATTAGAAATGGACTCAACTTTCTAGACATCTACATCCACTACTCTGCAAAGAGGAATTTTATTAAATGAACTGAACAAAGAAATCTCTAATTTAAGAATGCAGTGTTTTTAAGATCTTACACAGATAGTAAGAGGAAATGTGTTTTTAAAAGATAAAGATTATTCATGTGAATTCCTTTGAAAATTAACAACTGCCTTCAAGCTAAGAATTACTTGCCAGAATCCCCAGATGTTATATACTTACTTTTTCAAATATCCAGTATAAGAAGCTGAGCAGTTATAAAATATTTCTTCTGTATCTTGTTTGAAGAAGCAGAAGGAAGACACCAAATTTAAGGCAGAGAAGAGAGTATATATTGCATATAATCTCAACATTGTAAACCAGAAAATGGTTTTATGAAAATCAAAGATAAACACTGACTTGGTAACTTCAAATTTCAGAAAAACATTTAAGTACTTTAGAAGAAATAGTTGATTTAATAGTTGTTAATAGATACGATAATGCTGTCTTCCATACATCTCCAACTATATCTCATTACATATGTCATTTCCATAGAATTCATGACATTCTAACTCAACAAAAACAATAAAATGTTAAAAACTGTTTTTCTAAACTATATTTGATATTAATATTTTAATTGCATTATCAGGTGCCACCTACACCCTATTGAGTTTTACAACGGGGATAAGTCTGTTTCTTTTTTTAACATCCAATTGTATTCTTCCAAATCAAGTGATAATTACAGCCTAAGTGAAATTTTTATTTTTGGCAAAATCAGTTCCTTTGTCCTCTATGTTTCTGCAGCACCCTGTTCTTTTAGCTATAACAGCAAAACGCACTATAGTTGCTTTATGTTTTTACATATTTATTTCCAACTATTGGAGTATTCAGCTTCTTAGAAGAGCCATTTCTTAGTCAGCTGTATATACCCAGTACTTACCACTGAGCAGACTCCTATTCCTACCTTCAAATTTCCATATTTTATTTTTTTATTTTGACTCCCTACTGCCATACTTGTCACAAATTAAATATAATTTTATTTGTAAGTATTTTCTATGCTGTGAATTTATAATGATAATTTTAATGGCAAATCCGTAATTTAAACTTTTGTAAATTGTTAAACTTTTATGGTAGCTCAAGTTCTCTTGAGCTACACCGCAAAAATATCTTCAATTATTGTCTTTTTACTTTACTGGAACTGAAGCAAGTTCTAATTTTTGAAGTTACTGATTATGGATTTAGAAAAGCAAACATAAATAAACTGAAGGATTGAATTTATGTTTCAAAGGCAATAATTAAAAAAACTTTAGTATACTAAATCAAATGTTTTTTAAGTTTTAGATTGTTACCAGAAATAAACTACTAGGTTCTCAAATTTCTCTATAAATTTCAGGATCAAACTTTAGATTTTTAAAAATTTGTATCAGAGAATGAGATTTAACTTTTCTGATATGCATACTCTATTAACTTGCAAAATACTCAGCTGCCAACTAATTAAATCAATTTGGAAACACTGACAATGCATGTAAGACTATCTTCTGGAGTAATAAGTAATTCACAGATGCCAATGAGAAGTTAGCACCCTTCTCATTTTCTGAGACAAAATGAGCAAATAAAATGAGTATTTCATATGTTTGTTGGCCGCTTGAATATCCTCCTTGGTGAAGTGTCTATTCATGTCTTCTGCCCATTTTTTAATTGGATTGGTTGTCTTTTTGTTATTGAGGTGTTGGAGTGTTCTATAAATTCTAGAGATAAGTCCCTTGTCAGATATGTTATTACCAAATATTT
>NW_006921825.1:2721415-2723822 GCF_000298275.1 Orycteropus afer afer | reverse complement strand
CAATTATATATTCATTACATAATAAATCTATTTTGGTACTGCAACAATTTAGGACACAGTAATAATGTTCCCCCAGTACTTAGAAGATCTGGGTCTTGAAAGACATGACAAAGAGTAGAAGAGAAAGCTTATCGGGAAGTGACAATGAAAAAATAAGTTGAATCATGATATGGGCACAAACAAAGATGGTCTAATTGGCCTGACCAGAGAAGATGCATGTTGCGGAAGAATGAAATAAAATAACTAAGAAGCTTGAGGCAGATTACAAAAAGAATGAGATGCATCAGAGAAAGCATTATTTATGGTTCAGGGGAAAATGGTGACCACTGACTAAAGCCTTCTCATGAAGAACTGCCATGGCTGGTTTTCTGAAGAAAATTAGCTCACCAGATCTTTGTGGTGTGACTTTGGAGCAAAACATAATCGTGTCATGAAGGCTGTTAACAATAACCCAAAAGTGAAGCAATTTATCAGATATAGACAAGAGCAGAAGCCATAGTAAGGATAAAGAGAAGGCGCTATTTCAAGGAAAAGAGAAAGGATTTTTACTAACTAGGTATGAAAAGGAGCTTTGGTGATGTAGTGGGTAAAGCAGTTAGCCACTAATCAAAAGGTCCACAGTTTGAGCCCACCACCCATTCAGCAGGGGAAAGATGAGGCAGTCTGCTTCTGGAAAGATTTGTAGCCTGGGAAACCCTATGGGGGTCGCTATGAGTCAAAATTGACTTGATGGCAGTGGGTTTGGCTCTTTTGGGTTGAGATAAGAAAAGGGAAAATAGTGAGTCAGTTCTAAGTAGGTCGGTGTTATTTTCATTGATAAACTTAAGGGTGGTGGAAAGTAGAAACTTAAGAATATAATAGGTTTGATTTCAGAGAAGATGAAATTTGAGGAGGCAATAATAACCACAAAAATGTAGTAACTAATCCTTACATAAACTAGAGTCTTTGGGTGGTGCAAATAGTTAATATGCTCAGTTACTAACCAAAAGGCTGGAAGTTCAAGTCCACCAGAGACACCTCGAAGAAAGGCCTGGCGATATACATCCCAAAAATCAGCCACTGAAAATTATGGAGCACAGTTCTACTGACACGCATAAAATCACTATGCATCAAAGTCAACTCAATAGCAACTGGTTTTTATACACAGCTTATTACTAGGTGCCAGGCACTGTTCTAGATACTTTTTATGTATTAATTTATTTATTCCTCAAAATAATCCTAATGAGATAGGTAATATTATCACCATTATACAGAAGAGGAAATCGAGATACAGAGAGGTTAAGTCACTTGCCCAAGATCACACAAACACTAAGTGATTGAACCAAGATTTGAAGTCAGGCAGTTTGGGCTTACCCATTCACAGAGCTTTTTAGAGTAAATGCCATAATCTGACATTTTTATCAATCAACTACTTAAAAAAAAATAGCCTAGCAAACTAAAAAAAAATTAAAAACAAAAGAAACAAAATTAAAAACAAAAGAAACTAGGAAATAAAAGAGAATGAAGAGTCAAAAGAAACACATTACAGTTAAGCATGAATTTTACAAAACACTTAAACATTAGACATCACATTTTAAGTGATGCTATCTTCACTTCAGCCTGCAAGTTAAATAAATGATTTGTGTGTGTGTGTGTATAGGAACAGAGTTATTACTATGTATATTTTATGTGACCTTTCTTTATACCTCTTAGAAGCTAAGGCTTATGCCTTCGAAGTGCAATCAAAGAAAAAAAATCTTTGAATAGAAGCTTCAAAATGAATTTTCTTAAAATTGAGATTAAGAATGTTATTACTTTATTGCAGAGTAGATTTCTTCAATCAAGGCACTACTCTTTCCTTTCTCATTCCCATAAAATTAAAATATGGCTATATAGTATAACCCAAAGTAAACTGTCTTCTGAACGCAAATACAATTTTCATAGTAACACTCTACATAAGATCAGAAATTAATTGCATTTTCAAAAAGAGTAACACTGATATGAAAAAATCTGACTCTTTTATTACAGTCGATTAGTTTTAAACTAAATAACATTTACTCACGTTCTGATACTGTATAAAGGAGGTTCTGGGGTAAAGGAGGAGGTAGTCTTGCTCCCACTGGTGCAAGATTGGGCACTGCACCTGTCCCAGGCTGCTCACGGTTGTTTATCAAGTTTGACTGCGTTATGGGTGGCCCTACAGGTAACAAAAATTAAAAAGCAGAACATTAATATTTCATAGCTACTACATTAGTACCACATTATAGTGGGCGCTCTGGTAGCATTAGTGAAAGGAAGGTTCAGCAATCTACTTCCATAGCGATACCTCCTCAGAAACCCAAGGAGGGGTCGCTATGAGTCGGGTCCAACTCGACAGCGCATAACAACAGCAACAACATGTTGTTGTTGTTATTTGCCGTTGAGTCGG
>NW_006921825.1:2710205-2721146 GCF_000298275.1 Orycteropus afer afer | reverse complement strand
CGTAGTGATACTGCCTCGGAAACCCAAGGAGGGGTCGCTATGAGTCGGGGCCGACTCGACGGCACATAACAACAACAACAACAGGCTTCAGCACTACAGATGCATTATTAATTAAAAATTATTAGTTCTGTAAGAGGTAAAACTAATCAAGAGTGAAAAATATTGCAACTGGATGACTCTAAAGGGATGGAATAGAGCACGCCTGGAAGGAAGCATGAGAAATTTTCTAGGTTACAGCAATGTTCCATAGAGCTCTTAAGTTAATGATAAGCATGCTGAATGGTAACTATGTCTACAATTTACTGTAAAATAGATCAAAAATAAAAATGGGAGAGATGAGAATATATATCAAAAATACAGTAAAATGTTTACTGTAGAACTAGGTAGTGGGTTTATGAGTGTTCAGTATATAATTCAGCTTCTCTGCTTGGTAATCTTCACTGTAAAATCCTGGGGGTAAGGGAATGACATGCTTAGATCAAACTTTTTAAATAGATTGTATTTCCACTGCCCTCTTCCTACCCACCACATTGAGATAACATCTTCTATTACTAGAATTTCTACATAAGAAGATGCTTCTTTACCATGGGAACAAAATCTCAGCTTGAAATTTACATTTACACTGTTTACATGACAATATTAAATATTCACAAATGCTAAGTTAAAAGAACCATAGTTAAATTATCAAATCTATACATTAAACCTCTCTAAATATTCCAACTTTAATACAATATGCCCTATAAAGTACTTTACTGGAAAGCAGCTAGGTAAAGGGCACATGAAATCTCACTGTGCTATTTTTGTAACTTCTTACTGGTCTGTAAATATTTCAAAATAAAGTTTTCAAAAAAAGAAAACTGACTACAGGCAAGTCCTGATCAAAAGGGGGAAAATGTAGAACAGAATTGAAGAGTCTCATGGAATCCAGACTTTCTGGAGCCATAGTGGCTGAATGAACCCCAGAAACTACTGCCCTGAGATTTTATATCTTACCCCAACAATATTTCCTAAAGTTGTCTTAAATCTAAAACAGTGGTTTAGCTTAACAAGCACAGAATATCTGCCTTGAACACTGTGCTCTTTTAAGAACTATCCATATACAATCAAACTGACAATGGCAACTAGAAAGATTAGAAAGGAAACTCAGAAGGCAGTAAATTTATGTTAATGGGGGAAGAACTTGGAAAAAGAGGATGAGAATGGCAGCACAATAAGACTGAGATCAATGTCACTGAATTGTATATGCAGAAATTATTGAATTGATACATGTTCTACTATGTAGATTCTCAACAAAATAAATTATGAAAAAAAGTACTTTACTGCTTAAGTAAATTAAATGGAATAATTTTTTAAAATAACAACTTGCCATCTTTTAATGTTAAACATTTTCAAATGGATATTTTCTTATGTATTTCCATACATCTAAACCATTCACCCCATATTTTTTTCAATTATATGAAAAAAATTTAGTTGTATTTGTGTTTCTGCTATAAGAGCAACTGCTAATATTTTTTAAATGACCATTTTTAGACATTTCTTACTCTTAATTTTGTTGGATGTGATGATAGCATACTCAATGCTTTCTTAAAAACAAAAGTCCTTATCACTAACGAGATAAATTCTCAGTTACCACCTACAGGTGAAATGACATGGCATTTGGAATTTATTCTACCTAAAACAAACCCCCCCAGAAAACTGTGAGGGGTGGGTTGGGAGAGGTAGATGAGACAAAAATAGTTGAATACTGGAAACTACTGAAGCTGATGATGGTACACATGGTACATATATTATTCTTCTACTTGTGTATGTTTGAAAATTTTCATAATCAAAATCTAAAAAAATGTATATTTCAATATTCTTAGAGATATTCCTTAATACTGGGAAATTTCAATAACTAACATCTTTAAAAAACTGACTTTCTTAAGATGGTATTAACTAGCATAATTTTGACTAAAGGTCAATATAGGTAGGCCACTATAAATTATGCACATGAAAGCATACTAATACAAAAATGGATGTAAAAATGGATATACGGGTAGACAGATGGAGGGGCAGCCTAAACTATTAGGTATGTCTATGCAGGGGGAGTGTGCCCAAGACCATGCACAGGGCTGGCAGACAATGTTTCTACAAGTGTATTGGCATGTTCTGTAAGAATTCCCAGGTACATAGTAAAGCTTACAAGAGACAAAGTGATAGTCACTTCTTGGCCACAACTACCCAGAGGGAGTGAGTAGTTGGACCTGTGGGCTCGGGACCACAGCCACAGGGGACATCAAGCTTAATTGGCATGACATACTACACAAAACATTGTTCCACATCCTACTTTGGTGAGTAGTGACTGGGATCTTAAAAGCTTGCAAGCAGCCATCTAGATGCAACAGTGGGTCTCTCCTCTTCCAGAGCAAAGAAGAATGAAGAAAACCAAAGATTCATGAAAACAATCAGTATAAGCAACTGCTACACCATGCAATCCTCATTATATGATTATGAGAACAAAAAAATTAGATGGTGCCTGGCTACCACTGTCAACCACTCAGAGGGGGATCTATGTAGGAGATCCTGGATAGAGTGGGAGAATCATTTTAAAAAAATAGGGACCAGGTTTGTTGGTTTGATAGAACCTGATGGAACCACTGAGACTATGGCCCTTGGCTGCCCCTCAGGTCTGGTATTGAACCCACTCCTGTGGCTTCCAGCCAAACAAAAGACAGGCATACGAGCTGAACATTTACATTAGGTAGAAATACTCCTTGGAGGGAACAATCATGGGAGCATAGAAGGGCTGTGTATGCACAGGGAGACAGCTCAGCAGGCAAGAGTACATGGAGGGAAGGACACAGGGAAGAGGTAACTATGGGAAGAAAGTGGGTGGGGAGCTGTTGCACTGTGGTAAATTGTAGTCAATGTCACGAGACAAAGTGTATGTGAGCTGCTGTATGGAAAAGTGAATTTGCTCTATAAACTTTCACTTAAATCACAATTTAAAAAAAAAAAAAAGGAAAGAACAGCATCTTGATTATGGGAATGTAGTCCAAATTCTACTATTCATTTATTTTTCAAATATTTTACATCAAGTGTCAAGTTAGCTAAAGGAATGAGCCTCTTCTAAATAGAATTCTCCATTAAGAAAGAAAGATTCAATCAGTGTATACTTACTTGGTATGGGAAGCACAACAGAAGGTGGAGGCTGACCATGTCCTTGGGGAACAGGAAGTCTCATATTGTGGCCAGGACCTGGGCCTGGACCTGGGCCTGGGCCAGGGCCTGGGCCAGGGCCAGGGCCTGGGCCTGGGCCTGGGCCTGGCATTGGAGGCATTAAGATTCCAGGAGGTGGTGGAGGAGGAAGCCCTGGAGGAGGAGGTGGGAAAGGAATCATACTTGGCAGAGCAACTTCATCAACAACCAGGGGATCATTTCCATGATCAAACTGGCAAAGGTCTCCAAGTACGCAAAATCCTCTTTCTGTAAGAATAATAAAAAAAATATAATCTATTTAGAGCTCAAAAAACAAAGAAGTCCCAGAAAAACCCACCAATCTGATTTACAAAGTGGTTTTCTCCAAGGAGTCTGAAGTGTTCCTAGTGTTATTGTGTTAATCATCACATATCCCTGAGGTAGGGGCAGGTGTATTCTCTACTTTCTATACTATGAAGACAATGTTTACAGCAAGTAACAGGGTCAAAACAGGTTACTAGCCATTACCAGATTATTCCTTCTGTTATTAAGTTTTCACAATAAAAATTCACATATTTTAAGAATAAATTTAGCAAAGACTACCAGTGGGGGCAGTAAAGGAATTGAACCAGATGGTTTGATTTTAATTATCTACTCTCATGATATTATTCTAAAACAACTATTCTCACTATATCTTTAACTTGAAACTTCAGTTTAAAATATTCAAGTGGGCTTTATGCACAAGGTTATTTACTATAGCATTGTCTGTAATAACAAAATATTAGAAATATTCCAAATGTGCACCAAGGAATAAGTTAAACATATTTTTTTTGTATCACAAAATACTAAGAAGCACAAAAAATAATGAGGTAGCTCTCTATGTATTAATACAGGATTACTTCCAGAAAATGTTGCTAAATGAAAAAAGCATTAGGCAGAACACTGAGAACAGTACAATAGCATTTATGCAAAAAAGTTGAGGGAGTCTGTATATGTATTGGTTTACGTGTTCATGCATAGCCTATCTTTAGAAATGTACACAAGAAACTAATCAACATTAAGTTGGCCCTGGGAAGGAGAACTCTAGTGTATGAGTGACCAGGGTAAGAGAGGAAACACTTATATTTTAATTTGACTCTATTTCTAATTAAAAATTAATAAAATCTAAGAATAGATATATTGCATATTATAGATAAAATATCACGGTGTCTGAGATTTGCTTCAAATGAAAGATGGCAGGGAGAAATATATATGAGAGCAGGGTTGCCCATATATTGATAACTGTTAAAGTGAGAAGAAAACACCACGATTCTTTATATTATGGTCTGTTTTTATAAATACTTAAGTATTTCCATAATAACAAATTGAAATGAATATAGACATATACTCATTCATTCACACAAATGAAAAGTCAACAAATCAAACTTGTAAGTAAGATACACATGTTTAACAAACACTACACAAGGAAATTATAATCCTTAATGTGTACCAAATTTTATGGTATAGTGTTTGAAGTAACAATAATAATAATAAAACTAAAAAGGTGTCTTCTCTTGACAAGAGCTGAGGCATTCAAACAAACAAGTAAACAAGCATATACTAAAAGTTTCTGTTCCTCTTCATGCCTTCTAATAAAATCTAGACTGTAATTACAAGTTAAGCAAGATAAGGAACATTTCCTAGACTTTGGGGTATGATGTAAGAGAAGGTGATTGATTTTTACCATCATAATCTCTGCATCGCCGCTTTGGTGGTGGGTTTCGACCAAAAGAATTGGAAGAGCTATGATTGTTGTAGTAATTAGACCAGCTCTCAGTTGTGTTTTCAGAGTGGTGAGCAGGTGCGATCACAGTAACAGTGCTGGGAATAGACTGTGTCCCAGAGGAATACTGTTCAGAAGAGTTTGGAGGTGGTGCAGACACAGGCACATAGGAACTCTCCAAGTCATTCCTTTCACTCTTAAACTTTGATCTTTCTCTGTGTTCTGCTTTAGAGACAAAATAAAAATAAGAAACAAATCAAACATTTATGTTCTTAAACTGTGTTTATTTTCTCACTTTCAGAATAGCTAAGATGACAATATTAAATTAACTTACTCATCAATTCAATTCAAACTGTTTACATTAATATATCTTAAAAGGAGGATATCAACAATATGATGTATTTTCATCAAAAAACAACACAAAACATCTTTTATAATAATCAGCATTAATACACTTAATGAGTAAGGACGAGCTTCTGCACTGATACTTAGTAAGAATGCTATCCAAGAATTGACTTCCAAACTGATATCCCAAGAGATCAATGGTTGAGATCTCAGTAATCTACTTAATTTTTCTTTTCTTTTTACTTTTATAAACCCTAGGCAATCTTAAAGAAAATCAATTACTTTTAGGGAAGAAAAAAAAAAATAGCAGGCAACCCTCTCTTCCTCAAATGACAGCTTTGTTGATTAAAGGATATTTGTATCAATTATACAAAGTAACTTAAGCCTAGATACGCAGCGTGACACACTTACGAATAGCCTCTTTTTAGTCAAACTCCTTTGACACCATCCAGATAACTGGGCCTTGACTTTTAACAAAATCAATATACAGGTTTTGAGAAACTTCCAGTTTTTACATTGCTAAGACATTAGAAGCTCTGGTAGCATAGTGCCTAAGGCACTTGACTGCTAACCAGAAGGCTGGCGGTTCAAACCCACCAGCCACTCCTCGGAAGAAAGGTTGGGCAATCTTACTTCCGTAGTGATACTGCCTCGGAAACCCAAGGAGGGGTCGCTATGAGTCGGGGCTGACTCAATGGCATACAACAACAACAACAACAAGACATTAAAGGTACATTTACCTTTAAAATAAAGATTTCTTGATCTCTTGTGACACAGGAAGATGAACAACTACAAGGTTTTTTTAGAAGGACGCCTCATACTCACCAACATTTCTATTTGGATCCCGATCTTTGCTGCGCCCCCTGCTTCGGCTTCGACTACGACTCAGACCTCGGCTCTTACTCCGGCTCTTACTCCTGCCTCTTCTCCAGTCATACTTCTCACGGTATAATTCATTCCTTTCATAGTACCGGTCATAGTCCCTCCACTTGCCGTCTTCTCTTTTTTTCTCACGTGTTCTATAATGAACAGATATAAAAGCCATATATTGGCTACAGAAACAAAGTCTACAAACAAATCAGTAGTATGGAACACCTTCCCTGATTCACCAAAATTCATAACGTTTATGCTCTATTAGAAAGCTGTTAAGACTACCACATATCCTCTACTCCATTACATAAAAGGGAAAAAATATTCGTACTTCAAACACACTTGGAGAAATGAAAAGGAAAGGTGAATCTAAAGTACCTGGGGTAGGGGGGGACAGACAGAAATTCAGAACAGGAAAAGAAAAATGGATCAAAATGAAGTTTTCCTAAACAAAGACTAGTTTGGGGATAGCAGATTGATGATTCAATTTACAAGTTGCACTAGTTGTAATATAAGCTGGTATGTGAAATTTTAATACTGAGCACCCCTAAACAAATGGAACATTTCAGTGATATTCTCTAAGGAGACTGCTCCCACCCCTGAGCTCTTGGGGAAAGCACATAATGATGACTGTTTATAAGAGGAATAGAAAGTATGACAATGACAAAAAACAGAGAGAGTAGAAGGAAAAATGGTTAACATTCTCTTTCTTAAATCAGAGAGAGGAAAGTCAGTATTATATATATTTTTTTTTTTTTTAAAAAAAAAAAACACAACCCTGAATGCCCTTGCAAGGCAACTGGAAAGTGAGTTGTCCATGTCTTCCTAATTAAAGATAAATACAAACCTTCGTTCACTAGATTCGGAACGAGTCTTCTGGGGACTAGGATATTTCTTTTTTCTGCTATCTCGTTCTTCTTCTGCTGGCTCCTGAAACACCTATATGGAGACATTCATTAAAAACAAGAACAGCCCTTCTATAAATTACAAAACATATTCAAGTTGATAATCTTTCTAGCGCAAGAGAGAACACAAATAAATATACTGAAATACTGAAGTCAAGTCACATCCAAAAAAGTTAGGCAACAGAGAAAAATAAAAAAGATGCTAAAAGAAAATTACTTTAACAAGCCTTATGTTAAATTTTAATTGTCAGTTTATGGCAGAACTTAGAATGACTGTGTAGGAAGAAAATAAACAATTCATTCTTTTAACTGAAATAGTAGGAGCTGCATAAAATGGTACATATATTTTCCTAATTATAAATACATTCCACAAATAATTCATTTAATGATGATTTTTTAAATTTATTTCATAGAAGAGTTTTCAGGAACAAATGGTTAAGTAGGTTAATCAGTTAATATGTGCACAAATCTAAATATTTTGTGTAAATTATGGAAAAATGGGACTATAACTAATGAAAATGTGAAGGCTTCTTTTAAAGCCTAACAGTAAAGACTGACCGAGAAAAAACAAAAAACTAGTGATTTTATTATTGTCTTTAAATAGAAGCTGATAAGAAGGGTTTGCTTGGGAAAGGGAACTCACTTTGTAGGTTACCAGGGTGGGGAGGGAAAGGGAGGGATTAACTTCGGGCTAGTTGGGGCCCTCACGCTGACGTGGGTAAGGGGAGGGATGCATAGAAGAGTCTATGACAACCATGATAACATTAGGAAAAAGGATACTGAATTGTGCACACAGGAGATAGACGACAGATGCTAATACCAACCAGTGTGCTGGTAATACTGCATTACCATTAACACCAAACACCAGGCTACAGATAAACCCATAAACACCTAAAAGGATCAGATGGGGGTCAGTGAACAGGAGTATACGCTAGACCAAGGATATATTCAGCTGAGGCTAATCTTGCAGTTACCAGTGATACAAAACACCTGCAATCCTCACAGAAACAACAAAAGACAGACATAGAGTAATCCCTCACAGACACCTAGACACTGTGGGACAGAGATCTAATCAATCTACCCTCTCAGGACCACAGTACTGTGGGACACTAGACTCAACTGGCACAACAAAATACATAAAAAAAAAAAAACCCTTGTTCCTCTCCTACATTGGTGAGTAACGACTGGGTCTTAAAAGCTTTCAAGCAGCCATCTAAGATGCAGCTAATGGTCTCCTATAGTCAGAAGTGAAGAAGAGTGTAAAAAAAAAAAAAAAAAAAAGGGCATTTGGAAGCAATCAGCCCTAGGACATGATGGCCCTCAGATCAGAAGAACTAGATGGTGCCTGGCTACCAATGCCAATCACTCAGGAAAGGATCAAATCTGGAGATCATGGATAGAGTGGGAGGAAAAACATGGAACAAAATCCAAAAACTCCATAATGACCAGAATTACTGGTCGGATGGAGTCTGGTGAGACTCCCAATACTATGGCCCTGGGATACATTCTGGGACTGGAATAAAGCTCACTCCCAGGGGCTGGCTCTCAGCCCAATAGTAAACAACATGTACATGCAGTCCACTCAACCCAGGGTGATGCATCCATGTACTCTATGGAAATGTATCCCTTGGAACAATCAACCACAGCACACAAAAGGGGCAACATGCACATGGAGGAAATGCAGGACAAACAGGAGAGCAAAACTATGTGGGTCAAAAAAACAATGAGAAACCATCTTGCTCCAGCACTAGTAGCAAAGTTCAATGAGAGAGAAAATAACAAATGCTGGCGAGGATGTGGAGAGATTGGGACTCTCATACACTGTTGGTGGGACTGTAAAATGGTACAACCATTGTGGAAAGCAGTACGGGGATTCCTTCAAAAGGTGGAACTAGAAATACCATTTGACCCAACTATTCCATTACTAGGTATATACCCTAAAGAAGTGAGAGCCATGGCAAGAACAGACATATTCACACCCATGTTCATCGCAGCACTATTTACAATAGCCAAAATATGGAAACAACCTAGGTGTCCATCAACTGAGGGCTGGATATCCAAACTATGGTACATACACACAATGGAATACTATGCAAGCCTAAAGAATAATACAGAATCCGCAAAACACTGCATAACATGGATGAACCTGGAAGACATTATGCTGAGTGAAATAAGTCAATCACAAAAAGACAAATATGGTATTAGTCCGTTATTGTAATAGTCAAGGAAACATTTACCTATGGAAGACCATTTTCTTTGTTGGTTACCAGGGGTGGGAGGGGAGGGGAGGGAATACTGTTAGATAGATAGAGGTAAGTTTTGATTTGGGTGAAGAAAATGGCAATGTACCAAATGTGAGTGATCAATATAGTGGCACTGAGGAAGAGAAAGACACAGAGAGGTACGTGGGAAGTACAGACAACAAAGATGAACCCTTTTGCACATATAGTACGGCGTGGTCAGTGAAGACAAATATGTGTAAATGGGTGAATACATGGGTGGACAGGCTGAAATATTAGGTATGTATATTAAGTGGAGAGTGTACCCAAGAACATGTATAGGGTTGACAGAAAGTGGTCCAATAACTTTATGTGTATGATCTGAATTCCCAGGTGTATAATGGGGCTGACAAGGGGCAAGGTTGTACTCACTGCTTGGTCACAGCCAGCTACCCAGAGAGACCGAGTAGTTGAACCTGTGGGCTCAGGACCATAGTCACAGAGGATATCAAGCTCAATTGGCATAACATACTACACAAAACATTGTTCCACCTCCTACTGTGGCAAGTAGTGACTGAGATCTTAAAAGCTTGCAAGCTGCCATCTAGATGCAACGATGGGTCTCTCCTCGTCCAGAGCAAAGAAGAATGAAGAAAACCAAAACTTCATGGAAACAACTAGTCCTACTGACTGGTACACCATCCAATCTGCAGCCTATATGACTATGAGACCAGAAGAAATATGTGGTGCTTGGCTACTACTGTCAACCACTTGGAAGAGGACCTTTGTAGGAGATCCTGGATAGACAGGGAGAACAATGTGGAATAAAACTCAAAATCATTTGGAGGGGGGAGGAGTGGGGAACAGGTTTGCTGGCCCAAGGGAACCTGGTGGAACCACTGAGACTATGGTCCCTGGCTGCCCTTCAGGTCTGGAATTGAATGCACACCTGTGGCTTCCAGCCAAACAATAGACAGGCATATCAGTTGAGCATTTATTTACCTGAGGTAGATACACTCTTTGAAGAGAATAAGCATGAGAGAAAGAAGGGCTGCTCAGGCACAGGGAGACAGCTCAGGGAGTAGGAGTGCATGGAGAGATGGACACAGGGAAGAGGTAACTAACGGGAGGAAGTGGTAGGGGAGATGTTGCATTGTGCTAAATTGTGGTCAATGTCATGAGACAAGGTGTATGTGGAACTGTTGTATGGAAAGTGTATTTGCGCTGTAAATTTTCACCCAAATCCCAAAAAAATCTATGGGGGGAGGGATACTGGGCTGGGAGGGGAGGAGACTGGGTTAGTGCTGGGCATGGTAAATGGGGAATGAAACTAAACGTACAAGTAATGTTGAATGTAAAATAAACTCTTAAAATAAAAAATTAAAAAAAAAAAAAAGCTGCTCTCACTTAGTACTCTCCCACTTACTACAATAATCTAGATCTCTGATTTACTAAAGAAAAGTGAAACAAAGTCGTCTACAAGAGCTAAACTAATACCGTCTAGTGGAGAAGCTCACTTACAAATACCCCAGTCAGGAAGTAAGTAAATGGACCAAAAGAATACAATTTAAGGGGCAAGATGGCGGACTAGGCAGAAGGATTGCACAGACCCTCTTCAACAAAGAAAAGGGAAACCAATTAACACAGACACAGAAGATAATCT